>NW_006780574.1:1211344-1258711 GCF_000442215.2 Lipotes vexillifer
CCCTGTGCTATGCGGCTGCTTCCCACTAGCTATCTACCTTACGTTTGGTAGTGTATATATGTCCATGCATGCCTCTCTCTTTGTCACAGTTTACCCTTCCCCCTCCCCATATCCTCAAGTCCATTCTCTAGTAGGTCTGTGTCTTTATTCCTGTCTTACCCCTAGGTTCTCCTTGACATTTTTTTTTCTTAAATTCCATATATATGTGTTAGCATACGTTATCTGTCTCTCTTTCTGACTTACTTCACTCTGTATGACAGACTCTAGGTCTATCCACCTCATTACAAATAGCTCAATTTCGTTTCTTTTTATGGCTGAGTAATATTCCATTGTATATCTGTGCCACATCTTCTTTATCCATTCATCCGATGATGGACACTTGGGTTGTTTCCATCTCCGGGCTATTGTAAATAGAGCTGCAATGAACATTTTGGTACATGACTCTTTTTGAATTATGGTTTTCTCAGGGTATATGCCCAGTAGTGGGATTGCTGGGTCATATGGTAGTTCTATTTGTAGTTTTTTAAGGAACCTCCGTACTGTTCTCCACAGTGGCTGTATCAATTTACATTCACACCAACAGAGCAAGAGGGTGCTGTCACTGTTTGTAGATGATATGATACTATACATAGAGAATCCTAAAGATGCTACCAGAAAACTAGTAGAGCTAATCAATGAATTTGGCAAAGTAGCAGGATACAAAATTAATGCACAGAAATCTCTGGCATTCCTATACACTAATGATGAAAAATCTGAAAGTGAAATCAAGAAAACACTCCCATTTACCATTGCAACAAAAAGAATAAAATATCTAGGAATAAACCTACCTAAGGAGACAAAAGACCTGTATGCAGAAAATTATAAGACACTGATGAAAGAAATTAAAGATGATACAAATAGATGGAGAGATATACCATGTTCTTGGATTGGAAGAATCAACATTGTGAAAATGACTCTACTACCCAAAGCAATCTACAGATTCAATGCAATCCCTATCAAACTACCACTGGCATTTTTCACAGAACTAGAACAAAAAATTTCACAATTTGTATGGAAACACAAAAGACCCCGAATAGCCAAAGCAATCTTGAGAACAAAAAATGGAGCTGGAGGAATCAGGCTGCCTGACTTCAGACTATACTACAAAGCTACAGTAATCAAGACAGTATGGTACTGGCACAAAAACAGAAAGATAGATCAATGGAACAGGATAGAAAGCCCAGAGATAAGCCCACGCACATATGGTCACCTTATCTTTGATAAAGGAGGCAGTAATGTACAGTGGAGAAAGGACAGCCTCTTCAATAAGTGGTGCTAGGGAAAACTGAACAGGTACATATAAAAGTATGAGATTAGATCACTCCCTAATACCATACACAAAAATAAGCTCAAAATGGATTAAGACCTAAATGTAAGGCCAGAAACTATCAAACTCTTAGAGGAAAACATAGGCAGAACACTCTATGACATAAATCACAGCAAGATCCTTCTTGACCCATCTCCTAGAGTAATGGAGATAAAAACAAAAATAAACAAATGGGACCTAATGAAACTTCAAAGCTTTTGCACAGCAAAGGAAACCATAAACAAGACCAAAAGACAACCCTCAGAATGGGAGAAAACATTTGCAAGTGAAGCAACTGACAAAGGATTAATCTCCAAAATTTATAAACAGCTCATGCAGCTTAATAACAAAAAAACAAACAACCCAATCCAAAAATGGGCAGAAGACCTAAATAAACATTTCTCCACTGAAGATATACAGTCTGCCAACAAACACATGAAAGAATGCTCAACATCACTAATCATTAGAGAAATGCAAATCAGAACTACAATGAGATATCATCTCACACCAGTCAGAATGGCCACCATCAAAAAATCTAGAAACAATAAATGCTGGAGAGGGTGTGGAGAAAATGATCCTTTCTTTTTAAGGAAGCTCCACTTCACCAGAAGCTGGCAAGCATTTCTCTTGCTGATCTCACCTTTCCTCACCATGCATTTTCTTTACTGAAGCATTAGTTACATTAAACACTTGCATTTTCACGCTAGCATTTCATTTTAAAATATAACAGGAAATGATCAATGTTACATAACCTCAGTCATTCTACAAAGAGGAGTAAGAAAATATTGATGTCTTTTAAAGTTTAGAGAAAATGATCGAAGTAATTAAAATCATCTCGAATACCATCCTTGGTTAAAATATTTAAGAGCTTAGCTTTTCAACTTGGATGAATAAATGGCATCTGGTAAAATACAAATCAAAGAGTGAAATAAGAAATAATTACTGTGCAGCATCTTTGGTTCAGGAATAGGAGAGGGGAGGGTACTTTTTCTGTTCAATCACCAGTGGGGAAGAAAAAAATTGGTGCTGTTAAGGTTACATGGTATTTCAAATTCTGCATCTCCCAAGGATTACTCCAAGTATAGTGAAGGCGAACACCTTTTTTTCACTGAGTACTCAAAACCTATCAACAGGAGCACATTTCTCTACTTCCTCAGATTCATAGTAAGTCAGTTTCACTGCATGGAAAGCAAATCCTACTGGGAGCAGAGAAGATGCTTGCCCAAAAAAATATACTACTAAATATTCTAAAAAGCAAAACCAAAAAACAGCAACAAACAAACAAAAACAATTATAATATATACCTCTGAAAACCAGTGTTAAAAGTTTTGTCATCTAAATTTGTTTTTTTTTTTTTAAATGAGTTCTAGATTGTTTTACTTATGGGTCCAATGTCTCATTTAAAAGTTAAACCAATTTTGTATGTGTATGTTGCAGTTATTAAATGACACATTTTAACAATTATTTCACACAAAAATGGACAGAAGTTTAACGGAACGTTCTCTGACTAGCCTGGTGATAATGTAAATTTCAACGGTGGATTTAGGGCTGAATAGCATCACTTACATTTATTTCTAATTCCCTGAAGAAATACAGAAAACACTCCCTCACACATGTGCACACTCACACAAAAATAACTTCAGGTTTCAGTGAGGAGTACTACTTTGGAGATGGTCAGTGTTCCTGGTATGGTGCCAAGAAAATGAAATTCACACACTTCTCTGAAAGAAGGTGCCTCTGCTGCTATTTTGCCCTGGTCCAGAGCTACAGCTGTAGTCTCAATTGTAGACTCTGTGGACTCTGGTACAGCTTTCACCTTTTCAAGAAAGAAGACACAGTTGTTTCTTTTCTCCCCAAACTTCAGTAATTTTACTGCTGGCTTTATTCCTGCTCCTTGATGGTCAGGGTGTTCCAAGATTTTGCACTGCTCGAAACTCATTTCAGAAAGCCCCTTCATGAGAATTCCTGGCAGGGAGTCTAGCCAGAGCATCAAAATATTGTCATAAAATTTATATTTTATTGCTCTTATTCCTGTAATAGGAAGCACCCAGAAGCTTATCCTGTGTCCTGTCAGGTGGAGAATGTTTGAAGACTGTTTAGCAGAATCATGTTGGCAAGTTTTAATTTTAATGACATCCTCAAAATAAGTGTTGGCCTCTGCATCAGTTTTCTCTGGCCCTACTTCTGCCTGCCCAGGATTCACTAACAAATGATTAGATTAATTTAGAGAAGATTGGGAGAGAACTCCAACAAAAATAAAGAAATAGATAGACATATAGATATATAGTATATACTCTACCTCAATTAAAAAATGTAGATAGATCAGTACATCATTAGATCAATAGATCCATAGATAGATAGATAATAGAAAGAAATAAAAAGAAAGAAGGAAAGAAAGGAAGAAAGAGAAAGAAAGGGAAGAAAGGAAGAGAGGAAGGGAGGGAAGAAAGAGGGAGGGAGGGAGGAAGGAAGGTAGAATCTACGAGTGATTTTTACTTTGTTTTCTTTGAGTGAGACTTGATATTACTTTATGTTTGTGGAATCCAATAAATATAGTTCTGGGTTATTGATCCATAAAAAGAGGAATATATTTATGCTCACACATCACATGCTCCTCTGTCTTTTTCTGAGCTTCTCTGCTCCATTTTCTATTATGAGGGATGGATGTTGACTTTGGATATTTTTCTTGGTTCACTTGGTATTTGATTCTTGTGCCAGACCTGCTTCTCAGCCATTGTGTGTTATGCATTTAATCCCTAGACTCTAGTAACCTTTGGCTGTGAAGATAGATGGATCCATGAATGTGCAATGCATAAAAGTTCACACAGTGAGCCCCAGAAGAAAATTAGATTTTACAATTAGTAGGACCAATCATATTTCTACTGTAGATTCTTTACGCCCACCCTCATGTGCTCTTTTCTTAAACGAACTAATTCTCAAGACAATTTCAAAATAGCAGCTCCCCAAATTTTTACCAATGATACATGCATTCCACTTCTGTACATTCTCCCAAAGTGACTATTTGACAAGGCAGGTTTCAGTTCACTATTATTATATTTTATTCTTTTTCTGTCATTATTTTTCCCATCTTATACTTGTTATTTTAAACACTGAATCTTTTACTTCATTTAACAAATGACTATCCAATACTGATAACTGTCATTGAACTTTCAAATGCATTTTGTATACTGCCAGAGGTTGACTACCAAGCTGAGAGAATCTGATTTATTGTTATCTACCCCTTCTCTTTTCTTTTTTCTCCAGAGAAATAATCAATTCCATTTATAGTCATCATCTCTCCCATTGCCTTACCCAACTAATACTTACAGGAGGGTTGAAACAGCAATGCAAGTTCATGCCAAACTCCTACAGCATTTCTAATGTTCAAGATGAACTGAGTTTATTTTTCTGCGCATTGTAGAGAAAATAAAGGTAGTACTAGGATGCCTCAGCAAAGATTGTTGGAAGATAATTTCATGAGTAAATGTCAGATCAATAGTGTTATATTCTTCTGATATTTCTTCCCTTGTGATGCTTCCAGCTCAGCTAGAATCTAAACTAGAATCACCTAATAAGCATAACCAAGGAAGCATTACCACAGACAGTTGGTCTATTTGAGTTCTTTTTCAGGTGTTCACACCACCTAAAGGAAAAAATATATTTCCTTTACTTCTGAGATCTTAATGATGCTCTCTTACTACTGCATTCACTGTGCTTTCCATCCTTTTTTCTTCTCTGGCTTCATTTCTTCTGCTTTATTATATCACTTTTATAGTCACACAAAGACACTTAACATTTCAAAAAATGGTAGTGCCCTTGATGATTATTTTTATGTCACTGCTCAGTAGCCTCAGTTAAAACTCTAATTTTACATATGCACAGTGGATAAAAAGAGCTCAAGGTCTTCTTAGGCAATAAACATGACAAGTCCTGCCTTTCATAGGCCGTGAAAGTAGCTACAGTCCCCAAGGAACATGTCAGAGGCATTATGATTGCTTCCTCCTGCTAGTCATTTGATTTCTCATTGGCAGTGGAATAAAAAAGTATAAAAAATATTCTCCATTGCAAATTCTTTGAGACAGGCTAAATGTTTTCCAAGTGCAGTAAGTACCAATACAAGTAATAAAATAAATTAAAAACAGAAGGCAGAATGTTATAACCACTTTAAATGTTTTGAAACAGTAATTTTTGTGAAATTTTTTGAAATAGCAATTTTGACCACTTACATAATTAAATACTAATACAGACTTCTCTTCAAATAATACAGATATCCAAATTACTATATAGTAATTGGACAGTACTCTTTATACTATTACTGTTAAGAAATAATGACGGGGGCTTCCCTGGTGGCGCAGTGGTTGAGAGTCCACCTGCTGATGCAGGGGACGCAGGTTTGTGCCCCGGTCCGGGAAGATTCCCACATGCCGCAGAGTGGCTGGGCCTGTGAGCCATGGCCGCTGAGCCTGCGCATCCGGAGCCTGTGCTCCGCAACGGGAGAGGCCACAGCAGTGAGAGGCCCGCGTACAGGGAAAAAAAAAATAGAAATAATGGCGCAAGTACATTAAATGTTTTCACATTTACTGAATCTTATTGGACTTTTCTACACAACCATTATATACATTCAATCAAGAACCACGGTGATATTTTACATTTGACTCCTTTTTTTTTCTCACATACATCTAATTCATAGCATATTCTTTCTGTTTTCTGTTTGAAATATGTCCCGAATTTTACCACTCTCACTATCTCTATTGACACCTCATTTCAGCCACCTCAATCTCTTAGATAAATTATTGAAATATCTTCCTAACTGGTCTCCCTACTTTGGGCCTTGCCCCCTTGCAGTATTTCCTCAACACAATAGCCAGAGTCATCTTTTCAAAACACATCAGATCGTGTTACTTCTCTGCTCAATAATTTTATGACTTGTGAGAGTAAAAGTCAAAGCCAGAGGTCTACCCTGTCTGCACCTTCAACCCCAGTCCCTACTTCTCTGACCTCATCTTCAACTAACATCTCCTCCCCTTCTCCCATTCCTGCCACATTACCTTCCTGGCTGTACATGCCAAGCACAGAATCATATCTCTTTCCAGTTCCAACTCAAATGTCACCAGAGTGAGAGCTTCCTTACTATCCTGTTTATAAATGCAACAGTCCCACTTTCCCCCTGCATGCCCCATACATTAACTCATCATCGTCCTCCATAGTGTGTATTAACCAACTGATATATTTCATGAATGTATTAATTTATCATCTTTCTCCTTTTCTACTTAAATGCAAATTCCATGGAGAGAAGGGATTTTTTTTCTGTTTTATTTACTGCTAATATCCCAAATCACTAGACTATTGTCTGATTATAGCCTGTGCTTAATAAACACTCATTGGAATGAATATAAATGAATGAAAAGAACATGCTTGGTGGAATATGTTGAACACGGTAATTACACCATAAATGGTAGCTATTGTTATAATTTTTTTTCCAGGGGATGTACTGTATTTTATACAGTCAAAGTTACATTTAAATTCCACTAATAGACAAGTTGTCCACTAAGAAAACCTGGACAAGTTGTCTAATTTCAATGAACATTTGAAACAATTTGAAACATTTGAACAATTTCAATGAACCTGGATGAAAATGACAAGTTTGAAATGTCTACTGTAGTGTTTGGTCCAAATCAATAGAGATTTGTTTTCTCTCTGCTTCCTATCCATTCCCTCTTAGTGCTCTTTGACAGTGACTTTTTGAGTGTCTACCATATGTCAATCACTGTGATTGCCACTGGATGTCAAAATATGAGATACAGTTCTTGCTTTCAAGTGTTTACAATCCATTGAGAAGAAAACACATAAGCAAAAAAAAAAAAAAAAAATGCTGTCAAAGAAATAGAGAAAGTAAAATAATGGACGTATGGAGGAAAGACAACTAACAGTGGAAAAGTTGCCTGGATTAGGTAGTACCTAAGCTTAATCTTGAAGGATGATTGATGTTTATCCAAGCTTTTCCAGGGGAAGAGAAGAGCACAAGCAAATGTACAGAGACTTGAATGAACACAGTATGTGTGGGAATGTGTGACCAACTGTGCAAGGCTCAAGGGCGAGGAACAAACCAGCAGTGACGAAAGAGGAGCATGGGTATTTTGGAAGATACCAGGATATGAAAAGTCCTGTATGTCACACTAAAGAACTTAGATCTTGTCCCATTGTCAATGGTAGGGGTGTGGGGTGGGTATGATAGTATGGCGGAGCCACATCTGTGCTTTACAAAGATAATCATACCAAATATGTGAAGGATGAATTTTAGTAAGTCTCAGGAAAGTAGGGCTTTAAGAGTGTGGAATATGGAACCAGAATTTTAAGTTCCAATCTCACCAGTTCCACGGTTTCCGTTGGTTCCAAACCCACTAATATGTTCACATTCTAAACTTTCACTTTTAAGCCATGCAGGCTTTGAAAAGTTATTCACTGTTTCAATTTTCTTTTCTGTAAAAATGAGATTAAAATCAGTATAGTTTCCACCAAGGTGTTATTATGAGTATTAAAGGCATTAAATTTGTCAATTTTAAGCACACGTAACTAAATATATGAATTATAAAACACCTTTAAAAATTTGTATAAATAAGAACTATAGGACACCAATTAAAGTCATTATTTTATTTTATTTAAAAATTTTAAAAGATTATAGAAGTCTAATTAGGAAGTTGTTCTTTTCCGTTGAGATAGCAGTGGTAGTTGTGATGGACAGGAGATGGATTCAGAAGTATTTGTGAAGTAAAACTCTCAGAGCTTGGTAAGTGAGAGGCCAGGTTGGGGAGGATGGTGGGGGGTAAAGAAGCCTGAGACTTCTTGGATAGAGTCCTCGATTTCTAGTTTGGGTAATTCTGGATGTCATTTAATGGAATCTGGGATAAAGGAGGAGATATTCATATTACCCAGTTCTGTCTATCTTTTCATTTACCAAATACTTAGTTAGTACCAAATATGAACCTCTACTATGCTAGGTACTGAGAATACAAGAGTAAACAAGATACATGTGATTTCTGCTTTCATACAGCTTAAATTCTAATGAATGAGGAAAGAAATGGTGGAAATAAACACCTAATGGATGAAATAAGCAACTAATTAAATACATGATATTTAATTACAAATATAAGTGCTATTAAAAAAGTTATAAAACATGACAGAGAACAGACCATATAATCTAGGGACTGACCTAGTTGTAATGAAGAGGAGGTGGATTCAGAAGTATGTGAAGTAAAACTGTCAGAGCTTGGTGAGTGATCAGTGAGATTGTGACATTTAAAAATACTTGAGAAATAAGCAGACAATGACAAAGGTGTATATAAGATGAAGCTAGTAAGATAAACAATGTGCAGGGCTTCTTTTTGGCCACCGCATATATGTATATGCGATGGAAAGCCCCTGAAATGTTTAAAGTATAAAATACCCAATCCTGTCTGTGTATTTAAAATGTCCCTGTTACATGCAGCATTTTATGTGAAATGGATTAAAGCAAGATAAAGAGTGAGTCTAATAGAGAGGCTTTTGTAATAGTTCAGGCAGGAGAGAGTAAAAAGTTGGACTAGCGTGGTAGTGATGAAGATGCGAAGAAATAGAGAACCTTTAAAGGTGAGAGAGTATTTTATAACTGATCAATAGGTTGCATCTTTCTAATGGCAGGATCTCAAATGTATTCCTTCTCAAGGTCTATGTTGGGGAGGGTGGAAAGGGGAGTGTTGGGGAGAGTAGAAAGGAGAAAGAAACATGCTTCATATAAAAACAGGGCTACTACTTGCATCTTGCAGACCTGCAGCTCAGGTGTCACAGGCTGCCTCTAGACTCACACCACCAAGCACCTGACTCTGTCAGTCAGGCATATTGTTTACACTCTGTTCAGGTTGTCCAGGAACGTGTGCTAACCTCTGTGATCTCTGATATCCTTCGAGCTTCTTTTCACTCTCTATTTTCACCCTCTGAAGCCTGTTTCAGGGTCAAATACCTTATGTGTCTCTCTAGCTAGTGGGGAAATCTTTTTCTCTTTCTGGATCCATTGCTTTTATGATAATGTATTAGCTGTCTATGGCTCAATAACAAACTTTCCGAAAACTTAATAGCTTAAAATAACACAGTTACTATCCACAGTTTCTGTGGGTCAGGAATCTAGGCAGGCTTAGCTAGGTTCTCTGATTTAGGGTCTCTCATCAAGCTGCCATGATGGTACTGTTTGGGTCTACAGTATCATCCAAAAGCTGGATTGGAGAAGGATCCACTTCCAAGTTTACTCACATGGCTGTTGGTAGATTTCAGTCCTTTACTGGCTGTTGGCTACAGAAAGTCCTCAGTTCCGAGTTACTTGGGTCTCTTCACAGTATAGTTCACAACATAACCAGCCTCATCAGAACAGGAATGGGAGAAGAGCCAGGGATAGAGAGAGAGAGAGAGAGACAGAGACAGAGAGAGACACAGAGAGAGACAGAGACAGAGACGGAGAGAGAGACAGAGACAGAGACAGAGACAGAGAGACAGAGAGAAAAAAAACAGGCACAGAGTGTCATAGTCTTTATGGCTTAATCTCAGAATTGCCATCCCATTGTCATTTAGATACATTAGAAACAAGTAACCAGATCCAGCCTGTGCTCAATTTGAGATTACACAAGTGTGTGAATTCCAGTAGGCTGGTATCACTGGGTGTCATTTCAAAGCTGTCTGTCACAAACGGGATGCCTTCAGTGTGTATGGGACTTTGGGTAACACAGTTCCTTATTTTTAGTAGAGGTTTCTCCTCCCTGGGCCACACAGGTGTTCTCAGAGTGTCAGGTCCGCTTCATATATCCAGGTTCTTTCTCAGTATGTGCAGCCCACCCCCTGCCTTCTTGTCCAATCCCATATATTTAAAAAAAATAGTTTATAAATATGATGAAGGTATCTAGAAAGATATACCTTAAACTGTTAACAGTACTTTATCTCTGCAATTACGGGCAGGGTCAGAAGACTTCCACTTTCTCGTTTTCTTTTTTCTCCTTTGTTGACTGACTGCCTGAATACATTCTACTTTTATCAAAACTTTTTTTTTTTAACAAAGGGAAAAATAGTCATAAAAAATTCCACAGCAGAGCATTCCAGGGAAGATCATGTACACTGGCTACTCAGCCTGCACTCCAACCTCTCCATCTTTCCCATCAAACTGGATATTTTCTCCCAGGGTCCTGCAGACAGTCCTTGAAGTCTTACATTTGTTGTCTACTCCTAAGTCTCTCACAGTTAATCAGGTAAGTCTGTTTAGGTCTAGAGCCCATTGGTACACAAGGTTCAAGTCTTTTTCTATTAGATTCTTAGATATCAAGCAAATCAGAGGAACTGGCCAGAAACTAGTTTAATTGCTAAACATTTTATCATCCTAGACGCTTAAGGTGAACTTCCAAGAGACATCCACCTTTAAAAGTCAGTATGTCCGATTATCAGTTCCAGCACAAATGAAGACAATATGATAATTACTGTTCAGCAGACATGCTGTGATGGAACAATTGTATTATGGTTTTATAAAGCAATTAATGGGTTCAGCAACCTACATGCTTGGGCTACTTTTCTCATGTTGGTTTAAACTGCAGTTTATAAAACTGTCAATCTGATTATTATAATTCTCTGATCAATTGTCATTTTTTTAATATCATTATAGCTTTTAAGATGAAGTTTTAACTCTAAGTGGCACATGTGTTTTCATTATGCAGCCCCTGCCCACCTCTGTTGTCAAATCTAGTTCTCTCTCCACAAGCATTCTTCCCTCCAGGCTTTCTGAGCCACACATAGTACTGCCTCAAGCCTCTGTGTCTTTGACCATGCAGTTCCCCTGCTCTGTTGTCTCATTCATTCCTAGCCTCCCCTCCTTCCAAGCTCAGTTCAAGTGTACTGTGCCTTAGAGAGCTTTCCTTGATTCTCCACTGTGGAGGATCAGATCTCCTTGAAAGAGATGACTGCACTCAGCTGCACACTGCGCAGTTAGCTGTGAGCCTCCAGCTGTCGGCCCCTTCCGGATCCATCTCAGCTTTTGAACCACTGTCGTCGTGCTCTAGGACCTGGGTAGCCCCAGCCAGTGCTGAGTATTACAGAAGAATTACAAGGGCCTCTCCTTTTATCCGAAGCAGGCCTCCTTGAAAGGGCAGTATAGTCCAATAGGAACTCCCTGTTGGACTAGACATACATTAGCTCTGCATCTTGGTTGGAGGCTCCTCTTGTCATTCCTGTTTCTTCTGCCTATTATCTTTCCACAGGTGTTAGCCCCCAATAAAGCTCCTTATTCTGTCTCACTATCTGCTTCCCAGCAGACACACTGAACACATCCACTGAGAAGTCAGTGCTTTTCTTCTGTTACTCACCATGCGGACATCTTCTATAGCACTTGTCACATTGTATCATAGTGAGAAGTGTGTGTGTGTGTGTGTGTCTGTCTGTCTGTCTCTCCCATTATTCTACAATGCTCTTGAGAGCAGAGAGCAAGTGTTATTGATTTTTGTATCACAGATCTTTGCACAATGACATGGTATATACTGCAAGAGCTCAGTAGTGTCGAGTGGTAAAATTGCCAATAGGCCAGTCACTGAACCACATTTTCTTCTCTGTTGCTTTTATCAGCTACTGTCTCATCTCCTTCCCAACTATTATTTCCATTTAATACAGCCACTCATACTGTTCTAAGTCCCAGAGTTTTGCCTTCTACTGTTCTACCTCTTTGCAAGATTTTAGATAAAACTCATAATTTAGTGATTGTGGAAAAAACAATGTTCATTTGTATTAATTTTTTTTAACACACACCTCTAGGTCAAGTGAGTTTGCTAGTTTACTCACCTCAGAGTTGTAATGGCATTATAGATAAAAGCAAGAATTATTTCCTGGGTAGGATTGGGAGGGAATTCTTCTTTTGAAGTATATTACTGCATAACAAATTACACCAAACCTCAGCAGCTTAAAACAACAGTTATTATTTCATAGATTCTGTGGGTCAGGAATCTGGGCATGACTGACTGGGTCCTCTGACTCCGGGTTCCTCACAGGCTGTAACTGAGGTGTTGGCTGGGCTTGTAGTCTTGCCAAGGCTTTACTGGGGGAGGAAACACTTTCCAGATCTTGTACATGGTGGTTGTCTCTGAGGGCCTCAGTGCTTCACTGGCTGTTGCCGGAGGAGGTCACCCTCAGCTCATTGTTGCCTGGGTCTTTTCATAAAGCAGCTCAAAACATGGCAGCTGATTTCATCCAAGCATGAAGAGCTAGAGGATGTGGAAGCAAGGTAAAAAACATGGCCTTTTGTCACCTAATCTCTTCATGCTGTACTCTGTTCATCAGAAGTGAGTCATTAAGTCCAGTCATCACTTGAGGGAGGCGATCACACATCGGTGTGACTAACAGGAAGCCGAGCTCACTGGGAGCATACCTCATGTGATAACTAAACTCTTTCTCTTCATCAGGACTTCCCTGGTGGTTCAGTGGTTAAACTCCGTGCTTCTACTGCAGGGGGCACAAGTTCGATCCCTGGTTGGGGAACTAAGATCCCACATGGGGAACTAAGATTCTCCATACTGCATGGCCAAAAAAACCCCCCAAAATCAAAACCTCTTTGTCAATACTCTATGGTTACTCTTTTCAACTCCTCCATAATAACATTTTCAGCTTAGATCACAAGCATTTATTGAACACTTAATTTGTGCAGACGCTTCTAAACTATAACATAGGTCTTCATTTCTCACTACTCTATTTAGCATGCATATTATTGTATAAAACTTCAATTCCTTTACTCATTCAGTGTATATTTATTAACCACCTACTATGCACCTGAAATTGTACTAAATATTGGAATTTCTGAAATGAATAAGGGCTCAAACAAATTTTTAACCTACAGCAATTTTTAGGTATAATTTAATTAGCTTTACTTTACAGTTGAAGTGACCTTTTAAAACTTAATTCTGTAACAGTATTTTTATAGAAAAATAACTAGTCTTTGGTATAATGTATACTTTGAGAATTATGGTATCAGGTTAGTTATGTGTTTGGGTTTTAGAACATGGCAGAATAAATACCCTTGTTTGAAAATTCATTATTGCTCCTATTTTGTTGTTCCTATTAATGTTTTGTTTATGACATTAAACTGGCTGCAGTGATTTAAATTCCTCTTTATAATAATGTGTGAACCCAGACATTTATAATAGGAACATTAAAGTGAACTAGACTAGTACATATTCACAACAGTTGCAGTTTTCTCTCTCTCTTTTAATACTACTGATTTAGTTTGCATTAAACTTAAAGTTGTATTCCCTTTGCAAATTGCTTTTCTCCTTTACTCTCAAATATATCATAAATTAATTATAAAACTACTAAGCACATAGCTATAATATGAAAAACAACTGCTCTAAGACCAACCAGAATGATACATGTGGTTCCTAGAAGTCTATCTACTGGATTGTGTATCACAATAAAACAAATACAGTGTGGTGTAACCAAGAGTTATATGAGCTGGTTCTCAGAATCTTTCTGCCTCTGTCACAGTAGAAAGAACAGAGAGTAGAAAGTAAAGGAAATAAGATGTGATAGATCAGTAACATGGAGTAATAATGACACTTTGGGATTCTAAATATAAACAATCTGATGATAATTAAGTTCAAGGTGAGAGAACAAAAAAGTGAAACTAGCTAATATGAGATTTATCTAGGGTTAGCTGTATAGCCATTGTTTGGATTCTACACATACATACACAGTTTTTGAAAAAAAGTAAATAATTGCCTTGGCCAAAATCTTAGAAATGTTTTAATTGTTTAACTTTGTATTATGAATTCTTTTTTAGATGTTTGGTAAAACCATTGTGGCAGATGACAGGTCAGATTTTAATTTGTGGCATGAAAGCACCGTGTGAAACGTTTGCTCTGCTGGCCTCTGACCCTCAAGCTGAGAGATTTGGGGTTACAGTGACCCCTGGGGGACAAGGAGAGGGTTTATGGGTTTCACAAATAAAATATGTTAACTCTAGAGTCTCCCTGGGATTATAGAGAAAAAATAAAACTTAGATTTCAGGCATGGGATTGAAAATATTTTTAAACAGACTTGTTTTGATAGAATCAGTTTATTTCCTTTGCACTAGAATAGACAAAATTACTACTTTGTGGGGAGGGCTGGTGGGTGGAAATTTTACTTGCCATGGGACGGTTAACAACATCTGGAGACATTTTTGATCTCTTCAAAATTAGAGAGCGATAGTGAGTTAGCAGTGAGTAGAGGCCAGGGATGCTGCTAAATGTCCTACAGGGCACAGGAGGCCCCCCTGCAACAAAGAACTACCTGGCCTCAAAAAACAATAGTGCCAAGTTTGAGAAATGCTGAGCTAGGAGTGAAGTAGACACTGAAGGAAGAGGTGGAGGAAGGCAGAGTAGAAAAAGTGGTGTCTTTGTCCCCTCTGCCAACGAGGGTCAGGGGAAGGAGGAGGAAGGAACAAAAGAGTTCCTGGCAAGATCAGGGCAAACCTAAGTGAAGAAAAGACTGATGTCTTGTTTTTCAACTGCAGCACAAGAAAGGAAGGCCACAAATATACCCTGGGAAAAAGACGGTGACATCTGCGTGTGAGAGGTACTTAAATAATCCCCTTAGTTTCCCACAAGTCTGAAGCTTGCATGAGGAGATGTGTGTTTCCCCCAGGACCAGAGTGAACTGTGGAGTCTGGCTGGGGAGTGAGCCAAGAAAACATCCCAAGGAAAACGGAACTCACCTCAGATAGGTGCACATGCATTGCTGATGGGGAGAGGGGAGGGGCCTGAACGTGCACCAAGGCTCCATCCAAGATACAGAGACATTAGCACATGGGCAAGCGTTGACCAGCTCTGGAGTCTAAGGAGATGCTGTAATCCCTACTAAGATGTTTTTCACCTAAAACCCTAAAGGAATGAACCCCTCCTTCCCCTGCCACACACACTGCTAATACTACCACTGGAAACTGGCATGCGGGGACCATGTCCTGAGCATTTAAAAGGAAGATAGAAGGGAGAAAAGGGAGAAGAGCCTTGGAGGGGAAAACAATGATATGGAGATGAACTTCTGAGCATCACTTCTGAGCATGCTTCTTTAGTGGCTAAACTCTTCTGAAGTGGCCTGAAAATTTGTGCAATAGTATTGAATTTACCTGAAAGCTGATACAGTAAGTCATCTGACAGAGACTCAAAAATTAGTCAAGAAAAATTCCGTTTTATACACCTCTGTTATATGGGCTGTTGTAACTGTGAAATATCATACCTGTTACAGTATTTCTGGTGCTTTTTATTTCTTGACATTGCATAGTAAACTCTGAGAGACAGGACCTTCGATATAACTGATTACCTTCCCTTGGCTTTACTGTTTCATTCCTAGAAGTTGTATTCCTTAATGATCTGCCAATGGTTTACATTTTGGCATCGCCAGCCCTGTTCATCTCATTAAATCTTACTCATTCTTTTTGCTTCAACTTAAACATCTCTTCCACCTGGAAACTTTCCCTGACCACTACAGATTAGGTTAAAATCCCCTGAAATACATTTTCATAGTGCTTAACAAACTTTGCTGTAACTCTTTATTAAATTATTCATTTTCTTTGAAGACAAAGTCAGTGTTTATGGCTTGTCATGGACTCTCCAGGGCCTAACACAGTACTTTATACTTCACAGGCACTAACAAATATAAATTTATCTAACTAAGTAATTAAATCTGTTGAAATCTGCAATGACAGTTAAGTTTTATAGCTAATTACAGCTCTTAAAGCCTTTCCCCCATTTTCTACATTCAAAAGCCTATTTCTACTACATATATCATTTATGAAAAGTATTTGTTTTTAAAACTGAACTTTGAAACTCTGTTGCCTCCTATTTCCTGGGTGACATAAAGTAGGACCATGGCATGTAAGAGAGGGGATGATAAATTAGATATTTGGGTTAGAAGCTCCCAAGGGTGAGATACTGGACTGTTTCAGAGAACCAAATGCACATAACAAATATTCAACTGTTTTTTATTTTGAATAAGGGAGAAAATGTGGTGGAAAACACTATAGGTTTTAGAGACTGACACAAGCAAGGTAGAGGGTTGGCTCCACTGTTTACCAAGTTTGTGATCTTGGAAGTAACCTATTCAAATGTCTGTTTCTTAATATGAGGAAATTGGCATAAAAATACCTACTTGTATTTTTGCCGGTTATATATTTGCATCTGTGTGTGTGTGTGTGTGTGTGTGTGTGTGTGTGTGTGTGTATTTTCATCTAAGTCCTTGTACAGGCTAAATCATAATCCAATTTCTCCCCATAAAAATGTTAAGTGTCTTTAGCGCACATTTCCAATTCTGCTGGTGGAAGAAGTCAGTTGGTCTCTTGAATGACACCTTCAACTAACTAGGAAGGGCCCTACTCCTTTTTTTTTTTTTTTCTTAATCTTCAAGCTCATCAGAGAAGAGACCAATCCAAGTTGCTCTATGCTCTCATAGCATGGTGTGTTATGAAACATTTACTGGATTCCTGGTGATTAATTTCTGAAACTGCTCCATCGCCAAAACATTTAACATTTAGGGCATTGCTTAAAAACAGGGAATTCCCTTTGACAAAAGTTGCTAATGAGGGTAAAAAACACATGTCCTCTCTCCCCTTGATAAGCCAGATCCAGGGAACCAAGGTCTGCAGAATGTCAACGTCTCAATTTCTCATTTTGCTTGAAAAGCTACTGATGCATGGAGTTAACAGAATGGACGTGCTGATACTGAGCTATTTCATGATAAAACTGATGCCTAAAGAGGTAATTTGTCTGACTGTTAATCCTACCATACCAAATTGGAGGAGAAAAAATAATTACATGGGGTCTTGAAATCAGTTATTAAACTAAAAATTCCTTTAGAGTACAAATTTAATATCCATTTTATGATTAAATTCTGCCCTTATATTCCCAGAGCCTCTGGATAAAATCCCACTTCGTAGTTTTATACAGCTTTCTGTCATCTGCCCCTTCCCTGTCTCTCCACCCCCTTCCTGATGCTCATCCCCGTTGTGTACTCTGCTCCAACCATGCTGAAATACTTGTGATTCTCAAATAAACTATGCCTTTTTACTCCTCTGTGACCTAACTCTCCTAAGCAAAGTTTATCACCCTCACTTATTGTACTTTGTATTTCAAATTATTTATTCAACAGACATTCATTAAGTGCCTTCTATGTCCCAGTTATAGCAGAAGGTGCTTGGGAAGTACAACACTAAAGGCATGACCTCTTTCCTCAAGGGTTTCAGATCTTATAAAGGGAGACTAGCAGATAAATAAATGCTCAGAGATTTTATGGTGGGTGCAATAGGAGTGTATACTGCATGCAGTGGATAGCATGGCAAATTCCAAAGGGGTGAGTAGGTTTGGAAAAGGATTCAGAGAGGACTAATGATTGAGCTGAGTCTTAAATGAAGGTTAGAAGGCAGAGAGAGCTGTGGAGGAAAAGGTAGAGTTAGGAACTTTTCTGGTATGTCAGGGAAAATATTTGGGGGAACTACAAACATACTGGAATAGTGGTTAAGAATAACTAGGATACGTCTGGGGCCCAAGATGTGAGTCTGGATTCAGACTCTGTGGCTCCATGTCCCATGTGTACATACTCAAACCTCTCAATTCCTTCATCTCTAAAAGGTGAGTAACCATCTTCCGCAGTGTCATCAAAACTAATCCAGAGAGTATAAAGCACTTAGCTGGAACACATTATTAGAGCTCACTTATATTACTTTCTTGTTTATGTTATTATTTTAGAGGCTGTCGTATAGTGTGAGGGGGTGGTATGTGATCAGAGACAGAGTTAGAAACAGAGAGAGGCATTAGTTAGAAGCTCAATATGCTGTATGTATGATGGACAAAATAAGAGCCTCCGGAGGTGTCCACATGCTAATTCCTAGAATATGTGAACATGTTAGTTTATATGACTTTGGGACTTTGGAAATTCAATTAATTTAAGAATCTTGTGATGGTCCCTGATACCAAAACCAGACAAAGATACTACAAAAAAAGAAAATTACAGACCAATATCACTGATGAATATAGATGCAAAAATCTTCAACAAAATACTAGCAAACAGAATCCAACAACACATTAAAAGGATCATACACCATGATCAAGTGGGATTTATCCCAGGGATGTAAGGATTCTTCAGTATACGCAAATCAATCAATGTGATACACCATATTAACAAATGAAGGAATAAAAGCCATATTGATCATCTCAATAGATGCAGAAAAAGCTTTTGGCAAAATTCAACACCTATTTATGATAACTCTCCAGAAAGTGGGCACAGAGGGAAGCTACCTCAACATAATAAAGGCCATATATGACAAACCCACAGCAAACATCATATTCAATGATGAAAATCTGAAAGCATTTCCTCTAAGATCAGGAAGAAGACAAGGATGTCCACTCTTGCCACTATTATTCAACATAGTTTTGGAAGTCCTAGCCATGGCAATCAGAGAAGAAAAAGAAATAAAAGGAATACAAACTGGAAAAGAAGTAAAACTGTCACTGTTTGCAGATGACATGATACTATACATAGATAATCCTAAAGATGCCACCAGAAAACTAGTAGAGCTAATTATTAAATTTGGTAAAGTAGCAGGATACAAAATTAATGCACAGAAATCTCTTGCATTCCTATACACTAACAACGAAAGATCAGAAAGAGAAATTAAGGAAACAGTCCCATTCACCATTGCAACAAAAAGAATAAAATACCTAGGAATAAACCTACCTAAGGAGGTAAAAGACCTGTACTCAGAAAACTATAAGACACTGATGAAAGAAATCAAAGATGACACAAACAGTTGGAGAGATATACCATGTTCTTGGATTGGAAGAATCAATATTGTGAAAATGACTATACTACCCAAAGCAATCTACAGATTCAACACAATCCCTATCAAATTACCAATGGCATTTTTTACAGGACTAGAACAAAAAATCTTAAAATTTGTATGGAGACACAAAAGACTCTGAATAGCCAAAGCAACCTTGAGGGGAAAAAAACGGAGCTGGAGGAATCAGGCTCCCTGACTTAAGACTATACTACAAAGCTACAGTAATCAAGACAATATGGTACTGGCACAAAAACAGAAATATAGATCAATGGAACAGGATAGAAGGCCCATAGACAAACCCATGCACCTATTGTCGACCAATCTATGACATAGGAGGCAAGGATATACAATGGAGAAAAGACAGTCTCTTCAATAAGTGGTGCTGGGAAAACTGGACAGCTACATGTAAAAGAATGAAATTAGAATACTCCCTAACACCATTCATAAAAATAAACTCAAAATGGATTAAAGATCTAAATGTAAGACCGGACACTATAAAACTCTTAGAGGAAAACACAGGAAGAACACTCTTTGACATAAATCACAGCAAGATCTTTTTTGACCCACCTTCTAAAGTAACAGAAATAAAAACACAAATAAACAAATGGGACCTAATGAAACTTAAAAGCTTTTGCACAGCAAAAGAAACTATAAACAAGGTGAAAAGACAGCCCTCTTTTCTTGGGAGGGAGAAAATATTTGCAAACGTGTCAACTGACAAAGGATTAATTTCCAAAATATATAAACAGCTCATGCAGCTCAGTATTAAAAAAACAAACAACCAAATCAAAAAATGGACAGAAGACCTAAATAGACATTTCTCCAAAGAAGACATACAGATGGCCAAGAGGCACATGAAAAGCTGCTCAACTTCACTAATTATCAGAGAAATGCAAATCAAAACTACAATGAGGTATCACCTCACACTGGTTAGAATGGGCATCAGCAGAAAATCTACAAACAACAAATGCTGGAGAGGGTGTGGAGAAAAGGGAACCCTCTTGCACTATTGGTTGGAATGTAAATTGATACAGCCACTATGGAGAACAGTATGGAGGCTCCTTAAAAAACTGAAAGTAGAATTACAGTATGACCCAGCAATCCCACTACTGGGCATATACCCAGAGCAAACCATAATTCAAAAAGACACACGCACCCCAATGTTCATTGCTGCACTATTTACAATAGCCAGGTCATGGAAGCAACCTAAATGCCCACTGACAGACGAATGATAAAGAAGATGTGGTACATATATACAATGGAATATTACTCAGCCATAAAAAGGAATGAAATTGCATCATTTGCAGAGACGTAGATGGACCTCGAGACTGTCATACAGAGTGAAGTAAGTCAGAAAGAGAAAAACAAATATTGTATATAAACGCATGTATGTGGAATCTAGAAAAATGGTACAGATGAATCACAAAAAGTTATGATTTGGAAACAACTGACCACTTTGAGTTGTCAGCGAAAAATTAGTCAATCTCAGGAATAAATGGAAAATTTTATTGAAACCAAATTGAGGATTATAACCCGGGAACAGCGTCTCAGAAAACTCCTAGAACTGTTGTGCACATTAGACGTCAAGGTACAGTTATATAAGTTTTTGAGGCAGAGAGCTTCATAGTAAATGATGTATTATTGATAGTTTACACAATCCAGATCTAAGTGTCATCATTAGAAGGATGTTATCTTTTAAGGAGTTGTCTTGTCAGTGCTAGGAGAATGTTGCCTTTTAAGGTTGAACAGATATTTCTGCAAATGGGGGAGGTTTGGTCAATGCATAATTTTGATACACAATACAAACTAAAGGGGAGAGAGGAGGTCAAGGGGCAGAGAAAATTTTTTATGTTTAAATGTTTCTTCTCTTGCCATAAAATATGAACTTTATTTCACAGGCTTTAAAAAGTCAGCTTTCATGTCAAAAAATGTAAAAAATAATATTATAGTATATAAAATAATTAATAACAAAAAACTTCATTTTTGACATCATGGATTCGGTTATGAGCTAATTATAATCTTTCTTTTTCTTTAGTTGTTTTTGTAATGTATCAACTTCCAGATTTACTTTGACCAAGTTCTAGTATATCATTTTTTTTTTTTTTTTTTTGCGGTATGTGGGCCTCTCACTGTTGTGGCCTCTCCCATTGTGGAGCACAGGCTCCGGACGAGCAGGCTCAGCGGCCATGGCTCACGGGCCCAGCCGCTCCACGGCATGTGGGATCTTCCCAGACCGGGGCACGAACCCGTATCCCCTGCATCGGCAGGCGGACTCCCAACCACTGCGCCACCAGGGAAGCCCTAGTATATCATTTTAATTATAGAAACAAACTGTCACTCTATTGCAATAAATTTATTACATCCAATCCAACTGCATTTAATCCATCAAAGTTGACAACATCCCTTCACAAAATATTTTACCAAGAAAATTTTGTTTGAGTTAATGACTTAGGAGCACTGTTGTCAAATCCAAGTTTTTGTGCTCAAAGCACAGTGAGGCCAAACCAAACAAAACATTAGAGTTTCAGAGAGGAAAAGCGTTCATTGTAGGGCCAGGCAAGGAGAATGGGTGGCTTGTGCTCAAAAGACCCAAACTCCCTGATGGTTTCAGGGAAGACTTTTTATAGGCAAAATTTAGACTGAAGGCTTCGGAGTATGTGACTTTCTTCTGATTGGTTGGTGGTGAGGTAACAGGGCAGTGCTCCAGGAATCTTGTGCTCAGCCTGAAGTTACCATTCTCCACCTGGGTGGGGGCCTTAGTTCCTGCAGAAGAAATCAAATATATATTGTTACGTATATCCCTTGAGGAGGAACCAGGACCTTGCTTTATTGCTGCACTATTGTTTCTTGACTTCTCCTCCTTTGTTGCTGCACTCCATCCATTCCCTGATTAGTAACTGTTTGAATCTGCCCTTTAGAACTCAGGGAAGGTCTAGGAGGCTGAAGTCTTTTTCTTACAAACACAAAAAGGGAGCCATGGAAAGGCTTTTGTACCCAGGAGGTCCCCACAGTGTCGTGCTTGGTTTCAGCACTACACCAAAAATAAGTTTATTCCACAGTAATCATTGTCTTATAGCATATAGCTGAGTAAGTTCTTATGAGCCGTAAAATATAAGGGCTGATTGGACAATATTGGTATTTTAATCAATATCTTTCTAAAACAAATTCATATGACTAGATAACAATTCTGCTTATATATTGGGTTGGCCAAAAAGTTTTTTTGGGTCTTTTCCATAAGTTGTTACTGAAAAATCCAAATGAACTTTCTGGCCAACCCAACATTTTGATTAAAGTCATTAATGTCACTGTAGGTGTATTTGGTATTTTATTGATGACTTTCATCAAAGGTAACAATGATTCTTGCAATAACCTTACTTGTTTATGAGTAGGTATGTCCAGTTGCATATGTATGTAGGAGAGAGAGCAGGATAGTCACCACTTCAGGTGATTATGAACAAGTTCCATGCTCAGCACTTCAGAGCTCCAAAAATCAAATGTCACACCAAATACCAGTTTGGCTATGACAAGTACTTAAAAAAAAAAAGATGCTTTTTTTTTCTTTAAGCATCTACTATTTATAGGATACAGTTTTATAATGTTGAAGAGGATAAAATATGTCTGAAATTTCAACAAACTCTCTAATATGTAGATCCGATTTTCCATACTCTGCATGAAATTAAATACCTGAGAATTATATACTTTAAAGGCTGTCATAATCTTATTTTTACATCAGTTTCTCTCAAGACCTGAGATACATCAACATAATATTTTTAAGGTTGAAAATTTTTCATTCTTTGAGAATGTTTCCTTTTGAAATACTGAGAAAAATTTCAGATGCTGTTCTAGTGAATAATGTACCTGATTGAACTGGCTGATACTATTTTTGGTCAGAAACAAGATGCCATTCTGAAGAAATGAATCTGATTTCATTTTTGTGGCTGGGAAAGTAGGTAAAGCAATTCTAAAGTGGTTTTCAATTATGATAGCCTCATGAAAAATGTGCATTCCCTTGTAAGCAAATGACTAGAAAGGGGCCTCAAGCTTTTGGTTGTGTGAGCTAATCATTTAGAGGTGTCTATTACAATCTGTCCTTTTACTTCATAATTCTAATGCATTTAATTCTTCTGTAACATGCTTTTTAAAATTATAAATATCAAAAGCATGGAAACAATACTGACTTTATATTCTGTGAAGTATTTACTATATATTGTCTTGAGACCATGATAACCTGACTTAATTCCAGTTAGCAATTAAATAATTGAACTCTAATTATGTCACATGAGCTGTAGATACTAAAAAATTGCCCAAGTGATGTATAATTTATCCACACCAATTAGTTACATGATTATATTATGACCCTCACACTAATCCTCTTCCAGAAAGAAGGTTAGACCAGAAAATACTGAACAGTAAGCCAGATGATGCTTGATAGAGAAGTAGGAGCCTAAATTAAAAGTTAAAAAAAAAAAAAGGCTGTAGCTTAGTCTTCAAGTAAAATCCTTCAAAGTTCAGAACTTTTAATTACTCAGAGACAGAGATTTAATTCAATAAATAAAAATAGTAATTTATCTTCAGATCCTGTGCTAGTGTGTTGTATTTCTTGGTGTGGTGGATTAAAAATGAAGTGTGACTGGCATTCTACACTGATAGTTGGAACCATTTCTATTCTTTTGTTATATCTTGCCAAGCAGTCACTGGAGTGCATTAAAAATAAATAATAAATTCCAGCCCCTCGTTAAACACGTGAAACCAAAGGTCTGCCTAGGGTTTTCTTTCTTTTTTGGGCCGCAGTTATTACCACTGAATTATTTTCAATGAACTGCCTGTTAGCCGCCTTTATTTCAAGGCCCACATATTTTAATAATTTGGCTACTCAGAGAAACTCAAAACATATGACTACAATTACTGAGACATACCTAAAAGTTGTATTTTTTTTCTATAATATAAAGAAGTCTTTACATTTATTTTCATCTCTCATTATTGTTGTAATGACTAATCTACACCAATTCAGAAGAATGTAAGAATCTGTATAGATGAAACAAAATATTTGTATAAGAAATAAAATATTGAATCCTTTTTATTCTATTTGGTGCTTCATTTAGACAATTGTGAGTATCCATTTGCTCTTAAATATCGTCTGATTTTTTAATCTCCTGTCCACTGAAAATAGGTTCACGGAGAAATTTATGCCTCCTAGGTAAGGTTGGAGTCAAAGTGTTTGAATAGAAGTTTGGCAACTCAGATTTATATTGCCTGCTGACACAAAGAAATTGTTATAAAAATTGGCATTGATACTTCAGGTCTCAGTTGTTTGGAGATATTTATAAAGCATGACCCATTTTTGCTAATTGGGATGCTTACAAACATACACATGCACATTACCAAATTTCATTTTTAAAATTCTATTTTTTAAAAACAATTCACCTTAAAAATAACCAAGAATGCTTTATTAGCATTGGGTGGTCTTAATGTACAATACACAGATGAACTGGAGAAAGGGGCTTAGCCCAGTGCTTCATCACCCCAGGCTCTCTCTGTTTTTCTCTTTCCTACAGTGGGAGCTACATACTTCAGTAAGCTTAGCCCATGTATAGCTGCCAGGTTTCAGTCACTTTTCTTCTTTCTTTTCTTTTTTTTTTTTAGAAGATGTTGGGGGTAGGAGTTTATTAATTTATTTATCTTTGCTGTGTTGGGTCTTCGTTTCTGTGCAAGGGCTTTCTCTAGTTGTGGCAAGCGGGGGCCACTCTTCATCGCAGTGCGCGGGCCTCTCACTATCGCGGCCTCTCCCGTTGCAGAGCACAGGCTCCAGATGCACAGGCTCAGTAGTTGTGGCTCACAGGCTTAGTTGCTCCGCGGCATGTGGGATCCTCCCAGACCAGGGCTTGAACCCGTGTCCCCTGCATTAGCAGGCAGACTCTCAACCACTGCACCACCAGGGAAGCCCCACTTTTCTTCTTTCTTTAGGTTATCTTTTATTCTGCCTTCATGGCCACTTGTTTATCATTTATAGTTCTCATTTTAAATATATATTCCCTGTCACTGCTCCTTCGGCTAAACTTTTCAAAGTATTTTTTTAACTTCAAAGTAAGTAGTTCCATGTCACGAGATTTTTTAGAAAGTTCCCCGTTTTGATAATTGAAGAAAACTGGATCTGAATTGTTTGAATTGTCTAAAGTTAAAATGACAAGCTTCAGAGATAGAATTATTGCATTTTTTCGAAATGTTTTGCAGGATCTAGGGCACTCCAGGTGCTGTGTTTCCACGTAAAAAATCCCTTTCTTTACTCATAAAAAGAACGAGCAAGTATTTATAAGCTAATCCTGAAAGGCAGAATAAATCCTTAAATCTTCCTCAACTTAAAGCTGTTGAGAAAATAGCTTACAGAGGACTTAACAATCTTGTTTCTGAAACACAGCTCAATTCTCCCCAATGTATTACTTTATTCGTAATGAGAAATTTTAGTATCAAATGTCAAATAAGGGGGAGAATGTTATTTCTATAAAAGTGAGCACATGAAAGGGGAAACAAATTTAAGTTAAAGTACCAGGGGCAGAATTCTGTTTTTTAACAGACGGATTAACATGACACATATTCAATACTACAAATATGTATGCACACACACCCACAAAACAGTTCAAAATAACCATGGTCTATTAAGAATGGATGGATACACACACACACACACACACACATATCTTATATCTTATATATGTGTATCTTGATCAGAATTGTCTGTTTGCCCATACATTTTTCTATCTTTTATTTATTTATTTTTATTATGGAAAAAGAAAAAATGTGAAGAACCTTTCTTTATTATTATGCAACTTCAATAATTATCAATAATTTGCCATTCTTGTTTCATCTAGTTCACAGCTTTTTTTCCCCTGGAGTATTTTAAAGCAAATTTCACATTTCATTTGGATTTGTTTATAAATATTTTAGTCTCTGTATGTTAGTGATGAATATATCTCTGGTAAAGTTGAAAATTGGCAAGCCTAGATATATCTGCTTGATGTAAGAATCATGTAGTACATCATTAATAATCACCTTGTTTTTTATTAGGTTTATTTACATACCTAAGGCCTAGGAAGTGAATAAATAGCAAACCTATAAAATGACTCTCAGTTTTGTTGAAATAAGGACCCAAAGGTCAGGGTGGAGCCTGCAGGCTCACACTTACCTTAGCTGATCCTCCTGAACTTTCCGTCAGTCTTCCAGGTCTTCAGTCAAATCCTTCCCCATCTGATGACACCTAAGAAAAACTGTATTTCCAGCAAGAATACATTATTAATATTAGTCAACTTTGAGCATACAGCACTTTGAAGATGATGTAAAATATTTATTTTTTTTCCCCAGGTTACCTTCTGTCCAATACAGAATCTCCCTCAGATAAGCAAAAGGTCTTTTGTGGCTCCTTAGTGTCTCTTCCTCATTTTTCTCTTCTCGGTCACCTGACACCAGTTCCTTTCGGTTGTTTCTTCCCTTCTGCCCTTCCCCAGAGTCACACTGCATCCCAGAATCATGCAGATTCTGTAGGAGGGGTAGGTATTGTGGAGTGGGAAAGGGCACAGGGTTTGGACTCTAATAGAACTGGGTTCACATCCCATTTGTGATATTTAAGACCCATGAGACTTCAGGAAATGTGCTTAACATGTCCAAGATTCATTTTTCTCATTTGTTAAAAAGGATAAGAAAATAACTCATAAGTTTATTGTGTGTGTTAAATAACAAATATGAAGTGCTTAATTCAGTGCCTGGCATGTAGCAAGTGCTCGCTAAGTAGCAGTCATATTTGGGTGGTACAAGGCACAGGGTTGTGTGTACAATAAGCCACATACAAACACTGAGAATTGACTGGAATGAAAGGAAAACAAATCACTCTTTTGTAACATTCTTAGTTACAGCGCAAAGTGAGCTTTTTCTTCTCTAAACTGGAGTAACTTTTATAGCAGGTATTTTATACTCTATTTTACATTTCTACAAGATCAAACACAATGTTAGATGTGCAGTAGAAATTCATTAAATAATTGCTGAACTTAAATATTATCATAGCTGGTATCCATGTCCTAAGGAGGATGTGATGGGCGTCACCATATCTGAAATACTATTACTGTTTTCATTGGAAAAGAGCAAACTAAAATGCTTAAATCACTCTTAACTCCTATTCTTTCATGCATCAATATTTATCTTTGTTTCTTTAAGTTTTTGGACATAGACATGAACATTTTTATATAATTTCTACCACATGGTCGACTCTAAATGAGACACTTAAAAATGAGATAACTCTTTAAATGTAAGCTTATATTATATTAGTACTATATTAATACTATATTACTTTATTATTACTATTTTTTCTTTTGTCTTCCATTACTCTTGTTCCTCACTCAAATGAGTTTGGAAACAAGAATGAGAACATATCATATTATGCTGCCTTTGCATAATTCCATGACTCCATTTGGGTACTTTTTAATTATTACCCCAACTTTTGAGAGAAAAATGTTTCAGTAGTTCTGGTAAACTGAATGCACTTACTTTGCTTTTTGGAAAAAAAAAATGTATTTATATATTTATATGTGTGTATATACATATATAAAATGTTTAGAATTTCTAAAAAGACACTATCAACTCTGAAGCTGTTAAAAAAACTTCCTATGTATGTGCAATTTACAGTATTCATGGGTTGATGACATAGTGTGAATAGAATTTAATCTCAAACTCCTGTATATAAAAACTTAATCAATTGTCTTTAACTATCATTGATGAATAGGGAAGATATTTGGGGAAAATAAGCTATATATGATACAAGGAGTATATAATTTGTCATTTTCATGCTCAAACACCTCCTTACTCAGAATTGTGTAGCTTTAGAGTATATACATGGTTAAATCCTGCTGTGCTTAAAATTAACCACATTAGGCTCACATTGGTGTGATTAGTGCAACTCATCAGAGGGTTCTTGAATTAATGTATACATTTGTATCTGTACTCTCATGAAACGATGATTTGGATGATTGCATTATTTAAGAATTTGTTTTAAAGTTTATCAAAATTGGACTATCAAAGGGTGGAGGAGAAAAATAATGTGTAAGCACTTAATATGAGAAAATACTGCCAATGTCTCACTCTCAGTTGGAGACATTTGCTGATATTTCCAGTGCGCTGAAGAGAAAAGCTGCAATCACAGTTGTATTCTGCCAAGAGCAGTGCAACTGTTAGTTCTTTTAAATGAGTGAACCTAAAAACAAATTAAGTAAAATGATTACCTTCTTCCCTAGTTGTCAAGAGTTCCAAAGCCTTCACTTTAGATGACACTTGGTGGAATCTTACTCCACCCTCTTCAGAAGGCCCAAATTCTACTGAAATGCTAATGAAACTAATCAGGTTGTTTCTTTTTTGAACTTTCTTGTCTTTGAGTCAAAACTCTTCCTTTCTGAGATGCTGATTTCATTTACTTATCTATTGTTTGTCAGGTTTATATATTCCTCTGTCTCCAGGGGTAGAAATTAGGGATGTGGAAGAAAAAAAGAAGAAAGGACTATGAAAGAATGTGTCTAATTTCTTCAAAGTGATAAATCACTTCCAGGTTTTGATTCCACCTGGATGGCTGCAAATTTGGGTGCATCAGAATGTTAAAGACTAAACAAGTAACAGAAGGGCTGTCAAAGGATTATCATCCCAAAGTTAGACATGGCAGAAAGCAACTCCTGCAGCTTCTGGAAAAATGGCTAGGTTTAGGCTATATTTAGACAGTAGAACTAACAAGTAAGCAGAAAGAAGCTTTGGATGAAGGTCAATGTTCCTTTTAAGGAGAGAGAATGTCATTTGAGACAGGTGAGATATTTTTGACATGATCATATTCATTTCATTTCTTACTTTTTTTTTTAAATACATTTTACATTTTTTACAGGCAAACCTACAAAGGATGGTAAAGAGGACTAACTTTCAGATCAGTCTGAGTGATCACCAATTCTGGAAGCCTCTATTCTCACATGACTGCATCTAGTTCCACACATGGTCCTAAACTAGTCCTAAGTTTAGTTTATTCAGGAGTAGAGGAAGTTGTCATTTTTTGGAGGGATGGTGAATTCTAGATCCAGGAACTTAGAATCATAGATTCTGTGCTGCAAGTCCCTGGGCATCAGCTTACTGTGTTCAGTTCCAGGAGCACGTAGCAATAACAGTGATATTCTATTTGTTTTGTGTTCCACATGTTAAATCCTGGAAGGAATGTGTGTGTGTGCATGTATGCATGTGTGTGTGAGAAATTTTCAATAAAAATTTGTGAAACATAAAGGACAATTTCTAATTGTTACCATGGATAATTTATTAGTAGGCTGAAAAAGATTTAATTGATTGGGTAATGAAAATTTTTTTTCTACTTATTTTGTAGGGAGAAATTTGTGCTTCAATGGAAAATTATGCATTGTTGCAGCACATGCATCTTGATTATTCAATTCTAGCATTTTATCGCCTTTGAGCTATTTTAGAACTCCAAATTATAGGTAATTGATAACAATGCAAAATCTTGTTCATAGGTATGCTAATTCTGTCCTGTAGAGGTTCAATTTACTTCCCTCTTCCAATGTGGAAGAAGCCAGTTTTTGCCTCTGTTTGCATATTCACTTCAGTATTCCTGAACTATAAATGTATGTTTTCTTTGGGTTCTCCTTTGAATGGATTGTTAGCATCTTAGCAGTTTCCTCAGTTACATAAACTCTATAATATGTGTTAATATTGTATGAGAGTTACCATTTTTAAAAATTATCCTTCAATGAGCTTTTTTCCAGATTTAAAAAATGTTGGTAACAGAACATAAAAAATACATATAGTTGAAAATGTGCATATATTTAATATATAATTTACATGTTGTATTATATTTTTTTCCAGTTTTGAGACATAATTGGCAAATAAAAATTGTACATAGTTAAGGTATACAATGTAAGGTTTTGATATACATATGTGTTCTTTATATTTCTGTGAAAAATGCCACAATCAAGCTAATTTACATATTCATCACCTCACATATGTACTGTATTCTTTTGTTTGTGGTGGGAACGCTTAAGATCTACTCTCTTAGCAAATGTCAAGTATACTATCCAGCAATATAAACTGTAGTCATTATGCTGTACATTAGATCTCCAGAACTTATTCATCCTGCGTAACTGAAACTTTATTCTCTTGAACCAACATCTTCCCATTTCCCTCACCTCCCAGTCCCTGCTAAACATCATCTACTCTCTGCATTTATGAACTTGACTTTTGTAGATTCCACTTCTAAGTGACATCATACAGTATTTGTCTTTCTGGGTCTGGCTTATTTCAGTAGGCATAATGTCCTCGAGTTTCATCCATGTTGCCACAAATAATAACATTTCCCTTTTTTTAAAAGGCTGAATAATATTCCAATGTATATATTTACCACATTTTCTTCATTCATGCATTGACAAACACTTCAGTTGTTTCCATATCTTGGCTATTATGAATAATGCTTCAATGAACGTGGGATTGTAGATATCTCTTCAAGAATCGGATTTCATTTCCTTTGGATGTATACCCAGTATATACCCAATACCTCATAGGATGGCAGGATCATATGGCAATTCCATTGTTAATTTTTTGAGGAATCTCCATACTGTTTTCTGTAATGGCTGTATGCTATACACTGTACAGTGTACAAAGGTTCCCTTTTCTCCACATCCTCACCAATATTTCTATTCTTTTGTCTTTTTAACATAGCCAATTTAACAGGTGTGAGATGATATCTCATTGTGGGTTTGATTTGCATTTCTGTGATGACTAATGTTGAGCAAGTTTTCATATCACTGTTGGCCATTTGTATGTCTTCTGTGGATAAATGTCTATTCAGGTCCTTTTTAATTGGGTAATTTGTTTTTTTTGCTCTTGAGTTCCATGAGTTCCTTATGTATTTTGGGTATTAACCCTTTATCAGATATGTAATTTGCAAATATTTTCTCTCATTTTGTACGTTGTCTCTTCACTCTGTTGATTGTTTCCTTTGCTATGCAGAAGCCTTTTAGTTTGATGGAATCTCGTTCCTCTATTTTTGTTTTTATTGACTGTGCTTTTGGTGTCATATCCAAAGAATGGTTGCCCAGACAAATGTCAAGAAGCTTTTTCTTTAGCTATGTTTTCTTCTAGTAGCTCTATGGTTTTAAGTCTTATATTTAAATCTTTAATTCATTTTGAGTTGATTTTTGTAAATGGTGTGATATTTTCTATATAGTCTGATATTCATTCTTTTGCATGTAGATATCCAGTGTCTCCAGCACCATTTGTTGAAGAGACAATCCTTTCTTCATCATGTGCTCTTGGCACTTTTGTGGAAGATCTGTTTGCTGTTAATGTGTAGATTTATTTCTGGGCTCTCTACTCTGTCCCACTGGTTTATATGTCAGCTTTTATGCCAGTTCCATATTGTTCTGATTACTGTAGCTTTGTAATAAAATTTGAAGTCAGAATGTGTGATGCTTCCACCTTTGTTTTTCTTGCTCAAAATTGCTTTGGCTATTTGAGGCCTTTGTCATTTCATACAAATTGTATGATTTTTTTTTCTACTTCTGTGGAGAGTGTCATTGAAATTTTGATAGGGATTACACTGAATGGCTTTGGTTAGTATAAACATTATAATAATATTAATTCTTTCAATCCATAAAAAATTTATTTGTGTCTTCTTCTATCTTTCATCAATGTCTTATAGTTTTCAGTGTGTATATATTTCACCTCGTTGGTTAAATTTATTTCTAAGTATTTTGTTCTTTTTGATGGTACTGTAAATAGGGTTGTTTCCTTAATTTCGTTATTGGATAATTCATTGTTAGTGCATAGAAATGCAACTGATTTCTGTATGTTGATTTTGTATGCTTCACCTTTACTAAATTTGTTTATTAGTTTGAACAGATTTTTGGGTGGAGTTTTTAGGGTTCTCTATGTATAAGATCATCTCATTTGCAGATATATAATAGATACAATTTTACTTCTTCCTTTCCCATTTAAATGCCTTTAATTTCATTTTCTTGCCTAATTGCTCTGGCTAGGACTTTCTGTATTGTATTGAATAGAAGTGGTGAGAATGGGCATTCTTGTCTTGTTCTTGCTCTTAGAGGAAAAGCTTACAGCTTTTCACCATTGAGTATGATGTTAGCTGTGGGCTTGTTATATATGGTGTATATTATGTTGAGATACTTTCCTTCTATTTCTATTTTGTTGAGTGTTTTTATCATCAAAGGGTGCTCAATTTTGTCAAATGCTTTTCTGCTCCTATAGTGATGATCAGATAGATGATTTTTATGCTTCATTCTGTTAATGTCTGTTGCATACATCCGATCTATATTGTTATTCAAGTCCACTGTTTCCTTATTGGCTTTGTGTGTGAATGATCTATCCAGTGTTGAAAATGGGATATTGAAGTCCCCTACCATTATTATTATTATTTTGTGTGTGTGTGTGTGGTATGCAGGCCTCTCACTGCCGTGGCCTCTCCCGCTGCGGAGCACAGGCTCTGGACGCACAGGTCCAGCGGCCATGGCTCATGGGCCCAGCCACTCCGCGGCATGTGGCATCCTCCCGGACCGGGGCACAAACCCATGTCCCCTGCATCAGCAGGCGGATTCCCAACCACTGCGCCACCAGGGAAGCCCCCCCCAACATTATTATATTGTCTGTTTTCTCTTCAGTTCTGTTAATATTTGCTTAATAAATTTAGGTCCTCCAATTTGGGGTGCATATATTTATGATTGCTATTTTCTCTTGATGAACTGACCCCCTTATGATTATTATATAATGACCTTCTTGGTCTCTTTTGACAGTTTTTGACTTAACTTCTGTTTTGTGAGATATAAGTATAACCATCTGTGTTTTCTTTTGATTACTGTTGCATGGAACATCTTTTACCATCCATCTGCTTTCAGCCTGTATGTGTCCTGAAAACTATATATGCTTAATTAATTTAAAATATCATAATGGAAAGTAGAATATTATCTGCCAAATTGTTGTAGTGAGGCACGAGGGAGAAAAGTCTTGAGATTTTTTGTTTTTACTTTCCACTATATATGTTTACGTATTTGACCTTTTTTATCTAGCATGTGACATTTTTATAATGAAAAAAGAAGGAAAAATAAAACAAATAATAGCTCTTCACCTAACCAGATAATACTTACTTGAGGAAGAGTTTTTTTTTTTTTTAATTTTTAAATTAAGAAAAGAATTCTTGCTTCCAAAATTTAGTGAACAAAACACTTTGAACACCGTTTTTTTTGTTGTTGTTGTTTTTTTGCGGTACACGGGCCTCTCACTGTTGTGGCCTCTCCCGTTGTGGAGCACAGGCTCCGGACGCACAGGCTCAGCGGCCATGGCTTACGGGCCCAGCCGCTCCACGGCATGTGGGATCTTCTCGGACCGGGGCACGAACCCATGTCCCCTGCATCGGCAGGCGGACTCTCAATCACTGAGCCACCAGGGAAACCCATGAACACCATATTTTTTCGTTACTAAATAATCATAAAAATGTGAGAAAGAAATGCATCAAATTTCATCATCATTCACAGATGTAACAAAAATAGTTTCAGCTGATCAGTAACCTTTTCTATGGTTCCCAGGTTGCTCAAAAATCACGCACTTTTATCTTATCACTATAATGCAATCTCAAGCACTCAAAGGCATTGAATACCTATCTATATTTTTAAAATATCCTTATCTCTGCCATATTCTTGTAGTTCACAGATACCCTACACTGTTCAAAGGCAAAGCCATGTTAATTTTTTACTTCTTATAGTGCAGTTTCAATTATAATAGCTAACTGTTGTTTGACATATACTTCAAGAAGGAATTTGAGAATAAAAGTTGACAATTCATTGTCATTTGTCCTATTTCTTCCTCAGAGATTTTTTTGTTACTGACTTTAGTCCATTTTTTTAAATTGGAATGTTTATGTCTTTCTTAAAAATTTGATATTCTCATCATATATCAGTTATTGTATATATTTTAAAGTATTTTATAAGTTTATAGTTTTTATCTTTTTTAAAACTTCTTAATGGTGTTTACCAGTGTACAGAAATTTTATTACATAGTCAAATCTTCTACTGTTATGTTTTATGGCTCCCGAATTTGATATCATTCTTAGATATGCCTCCTCAGTTCACAAGAAATGTATGTACTTTATATTATGTGTACTTTATATCTGTACATTTCACCTCATATCTCATCTGTATTTCTTTCTGGTGTTAAGTTTTAAGGTAGAGATAAAGACTGTTTTTTTCTGAAATGTATGGCCATATATTTTTAGAAACCGTGGTATCATATATTCACACATGCAGCATTACTGACTTGTCTTCCATGTTTCATATTCTGCTCTAAGCATGGAAAGACAACACTGGAAAAGAGAGACACTGTATCTTATACTAATGATGATTAGATTCCAAAGAGTTATAATAGAAAATAAATTAAACAACTAAATTTTTTTAATATAAATTTATTTTATTTTTGGCTATGTTGGGTCTTTGTTGCTGCGCAGGCTTTCTCTAGTTGTGGTGAGCGGGGGCTACTCTTTGTTGTGGGGTGTGGGCTTCTCATTGCAGTGGCTTCTCTTGTTGCAAAGCATGGGCTCTAGGTGCACAGGCTTTAGTAGTTGTGGTGTTTGGGCTCAGTAGTTGTGGCTTGCGGGCTCTAGAGCACAGGCTCAGTAGTTGTGGCGCATGGGCTTAGTTGCTCCACAGCATGTGGGATCTTCCTGGACCAGGGCTTGAACCCGTGTTCCCTGCATTGGCAGGCGGATTCTTAAGCACCAGGGAAGTCCAAACAACTAAATTAAAAACATAATGGATCAGTAGCTGTTTTAAGTATTCAACAGTGATTTATAAATGAATAGGATGGAAAGCAAAATTCTAAAATGGAGTCCAAGCAGGAACAAAGATGCAGACATAGAGAATGGACTTGAGGACATGGGGAGGGGGAAGGGTAAGCTGGGACAAAGTGAGAGAGTGGCATGGACATATATATACTACCAAATGTAAAATAGATAGCCAGTGGGAAGCAGCCGTGTAGCATAAGGAGACCAGCTTGGTGCTTTGTGACCACCTAGATGGGTGGGATAGGGAGGGTCGGAAGGAGAGGTAAGAGGGAGGAGATATGGGGATATATGTATATGTATAGCTGATTCACTTTGTTATACAGCAGAAACTAACACACCATTGTAAAGCAATTTTACTCTGGTAAAAATGTTAAAAAAAATAAATAAATAAAATAGAGTCCAAGACTCCCACTGTGTGGTACTCACACCATGTGTAATCCCTTTGTTTTTGTGGGGGCAGATCCTACAAATATAATGGGATAGTTGCTCCCTTTTTTTTTTTTTTAGTGTGTATCCATAAATTGCTCCTTTTATTGTTGAGTAGTATTCCATTGTATAGATATACTACAATTTTTTCATCCATTCACCTCTTGATGGACATTAGGCTGTTTATAATTTTTAACTTATACAAATAAAGCTGCTATGAACATCTGTGTACAAGCTTTTACAAAGACATACACCTTCTTTTGTGTAAATACATAGGAGAAGAATGACTGGATCACATGCCTGTATGTTTATCTTAAAAAAACTGTCATAGGGCTTCCCTGGTGGCACAGTGGTTGAGAGTCCGCCTGCCAATGCAGGGGACACGGGTTCATGCTCCAGTCCGGGAAGATCCCACATGCCGCAGAGTGGCTGGGCCCGTGAGCCATGGCCACTGAGCCTGCGCGTCCGGAGCCTGTGCTCCACAACGGGAGAGGCCACAGCAGTGAGAGAGGCCTGCGTACCACAAAAAAAAACACAAAAAAACAAAAAAAAACTGTCATAATGTTTTCCAAAGTGGCTGTACCGTTTAATTTTCCATCAGTAATGTATGAGAGTTCTGGTTTTGCCACATCTTTGCCAATATTTGTTATGGTCAGTCTTTTTAATTTCAGCCATTGTAATAGGTGTGTAGTAGTATCTCACTGTGTGTCTTTTTTATTATTATTATTTTTAAAATATTGGAGTATAATTGCTTTACAATGTTGTGTTAGTTTCTGCTGTATAACAAAGTGAATCAGCTATGTGTGTACATATATTCCCATATCCCCTCCCTCTTGCGTCTCCTCCCACCCTCCCTTTCCTACCCTTCTAGGTGGTCAAAAGCACCGAGCTGATCTCCACGTGCGATCCAGCTGCTTCCCACTAGCTGTCTATTTTATATTTGGTAGTGTAAATATGTCAATGCTACTCTCTCACTTCGTCCCAGCTTACCCTTCCGCCTCCCTGGGTCCTCAAGTCCATGCTCTGCGCCTGCTTCTTTATTCCTGTCTTGCCCCTGGGTTCTTCAGAACAATTTTTTTCTTTTTAGATTCCATATATATATGTTAGCATACGGTATTTGTTTGTCTCTTTCTGACTTACTTCACTATTTATGACCGACTCTCGGTCCATCCACCTCACCACAAATAACTCAGTTTCGTTTCTTTTTATTGCTGAGTAATATCCCATTGTATATACGTGCCACATCTTCTTTATCCATTCATCTGTCGAAGGGCACTTAGGTTGCTTCCATGTCCTGGCTATTGTAAATAGAGCTGCAATGAACATTGTGGTACATAACTCTTTTTGAATTCTGGTTTTCTCAGGGTATATGCCCAGTAGTGGGATTGCTGGGTCATATGGTAGTTCTATTTTTAGTTTTTTAAGGAACCTCCATACTGTTCTCCATAGTGGCTGTATCAATTTACATTCCCACCAACAGTGCGGGAGGGTTCCCTTTTCTCCACACTCTCTCCAGCATTTATTGTTTGTAGCCATTCTGACTGGTGTGAGGTGATACCTCATTGTAGTTTTGAGTTGCATTTCTCTAATGCTTAGTGATGTTGAGCATCCTTTCATGTGTTTGTTGGCAATCTGTATATCTTCTTTGGAGAAATGTCTATTTAGATCTTCTTCCCATTTATGGATTGGGTTGTTTGTTTTTTTTGATATTGAGCTGCGTGAGCTGCTAGTATATTTTGGAGATTAATTCTTTGTCAGTTGCTTCGTTTGCAAATATTTTCTCCCATTCTGAGGGTTGTCTTTTGGTCTTATTTATGGTTTCCTTTGCTCTGCAAAAGCTTTTAAGTTTCATTAGGTCCCATTTGTTTATTGTGTTTTTATTTCCATTTCTCTAGGAGGTGGGTCAAAAAGGATCTTGCTGTGATTAATGTCATAGGGTGTTCTGCCTATGTTTTCCTCTAAGAGTTTTATAGTGTCTAGCCTTACATTTAGGTCGCTAATCCATTTTGAGTTTATTTATGTGTATGGTGTTAGGGAGTGTTCTAATTTCATTCTTTTACATGTAGCTGTCCAGTTTTCCCTGCACCACTTATTGAAGAGGCTGTCTTTTCTCCATTGTATATTCTTGACTCCTTTATCAAAGATAAGGTAACTGGGGGCTTGTCTGGTGGCACAGTGGTTGAGAATCGGCCTGCTAATGCAGGGGACACGGGTTCGAGCCTTGGTCCTGGAAGATCCCACATGCCGTGGACAACTAGGCTCGTGAGCCACAGCTACTGAGCCTTTGAGTCTGGAGCCTGTGCTCCACAACAAGAGAGGCTGTGATAGTGAGAGGCCCGTCACCGTGATGAAGAGTGGCCCCCGCTTGCCACAACTAGAGAAAGACCTCGCACAGAAATGAAGACCCAACACAGCCAAAAATCAAAAAATAAACAAATGTGGGGTTTAAAAAAAAAAAAGATAAGGTAACCATATGTGCATGGGTTGATCTCTTAGCTCTTTATCCTTTTCCCTGTATCTATATTTCTATTTTTGTGCAGTACCATACTGTATTGATTACTGTAGCTTTGTAGTATAGTCTGAAGTCAGGGAGCCTGATTCCTCCAGCTCCATTTTTCGTCCTCAAGATTGCTTTGGCTATTTGGGGTCTTTTGTGTTTCCATACAAATTGTGAAATTTTTTGTTCTAGTTCTGTGAAAAATGCCATTGGTAGTTTGATAGGGCTTGCACTGAATCTGTAGATTGCTTTGGGTAGTATAGTCATTTTCACAATGTTGATTCTTCCAGTCCAAGAGCATGGTATATCTCTCCATCTGTTTGTATCATCTTTAATTTCTTTCATCAGTCTCTTATAGTTTTCTGCATACAGTTCTTTTGTCTCCTTAGGTAGGTTTATTCCTAGGTATTTTATTCTTTTTGTTGCAGTAGTAAATGGGAGTGTTTCCTTAATTTCTTTTTCAGATTTTTCATCATTAGTGTCTACAAATGCAAGAGATTTCTGTGCATTAATTTTGTATCCTGCTGCAAATTACCTGATTCATTGATTAGCTCTAGTAGTTTTCTGGTATCATCTTTAGGATTCTCTGTATATAGTATCATGTCATACACAAACAGTGACAGCTTTACTTCTTCTTTTCCATCTTGGATCATTTTTGTTTCTTTTTCTTCTCTGATTGCTGTGGCTGAAACTTCTAAAACTATGTTGAATAATTGTCTTGAGAGTGGGCATCCATGTCTTGTTCCTGATTTTAGAGGATATGGTTGCAGTTTTTCGCCATTGAGAACGATGTTGGCTGTGGGTTTGTCATATATGGCCTTTATTATATCGAGGTAGGTTCCCTCTGTGCCTACTTTCTGCAGGGTTTTTGTCATAAATGGGTGTTGAATTTTGTTGAAGAGATGATCATATGGTTTTTATCCTTCAGTTTGTTAATATGGTGTTTTCACATTGATTGATTTGCATATATTGAAGAATCCTTGCATTCCTGGGTAAACCCCACTTGATCATGGTGTATGATCCTTTTAATGGGCTGTTGGATTCTGTTTGCTAGTATTTTGTTTAGGATTTTTGCATCTATGTTCATCAGTGGTATTGGTCTGTAGTTTTCCTTTTGTGACATCTTTTTCTGGTTTTGGTATCAAGGTGATGGTGGCCTTGTAGAATGAATTTGGGAGTGTTCCTCCCTCTGCTATATTTTGGAAGAGTTTGAGAAAGACAGGTGTTAGCTCTTCTCTAAATGTTTATTAAAATTTGCCTGTGAAGCCATCTGGTCCTGGGCTTTTGTTTGTTGGAAGATTTTTAATCACAGTTTCAATTTCAGTGCTTGTGATTGGTCTGTTTATATTTTCTATTTCTTCTTGGTTCAGTCTCAGAAGGTTGTGCTTTTCTAAGAATTATTCCATTTCTTCCAAGTTGTCCATTTAATTGGCATTTAGTTGCTTGTAGTAATCTCTCATGATTGTTTTTCTGCAGTGCCAGTTACTTCTCGTTTTTCATTTCTAATCCTATTGATTTGAGTCTTCTCCCTCATTTTCTTGGTGAGTCTGGCTAAGTGTTTACCTTCTCAAAGAACTGGCTTTTAGTTTTATTGAGCTGTGCTATTGTTTCCTTCATTTCTTTTTCATTTATTTCTGATCTGATCTTTATGATCTATGGGTTTGTATGTTTTACAGTTTTTTTCCCGTAATTGATATCTAGTCTCCTAGCATTGTGGTCAGAAAAGGTACTTGATATGATTTCAATTTTCTTAAATTTACCAAGGCTTGATCTGTGACTCAAGATATGATCTATGCTGGAGGATAGATCCATGAGCACTTGAGAAGAAAGTGTATTCTGTTGTTTTTGGATGGAATGTCTTATAAATATCAATTGAGTCCATCTTGTTTAATGTGTCATTTAAAGCTTGTGTTGCCTTATTTATTTTCATGTTGGATGATCTGTCCTTTGGTGATAGTGGGACTTTAAAGTCCCCTACTGTGATTATGTCACTGTCAATTTCCCCTTTTATGGCTGTTAGCATTTACCTTATGTATTGAGGTGCTCTTACGTTGGGTGCATAAATATTTATAATTGTTATATCTTCTTCTTGGATTGATCCCTTGATCATTATGTAGTGTCCTTCTTTGTCTCTTATAATAGTCTTTATTTTAAAGTCTATTTTGTCTGATATGAGAATTGCTACTCCAGGTTTCTGTTGATTTCCATTTGCATGGAGTATCTTTTTCCATCCCCTCACTTTCACTCTGTATGTGTCCCTAGGTCTGAAGTGGGTCTCTTGTAGATAGCATGTATACGGGTCTTGTTTTAGTATCCATTTAGCTAGTCTATGTGTTTTCGTTGGACCCTTTAATCCGTTTACATTTAAGGTAATTATCCATATGTATGTTCCTATTACCATATTCTTAACTGTTTTGGGTTGTTTTTGTAGGTCTTTTCCTTCTCTTGCGTGGGGGGAGGGAGGGGTAGGTAGTTATAATTGGAATGTAGGGCGAGCCTGTGGTTGCAAAGGCCGGCTTGATGTCGCAACAGCCTGAGGCATGAAGTGTGTTCTCTGGGGGAAGTTATCTCTGGATCATGGGACCCTGGCAGTGGCTGGCTGCACAGGCTCTCAGGGGCATGGGTGAGCATAGTGCCTTGTACTTGCACACAGGATTCTTGGTGGCTGAAGCAGCAGGGATAGTGTTTCATATCCATCTCTGAGGTCTGAGCTGATAGCCGCAGCTCACGCCAGTCTCTGCTGCTCATTTAGGCGGTGCTCTGCCTTCTGTGGGCAGATCGAGAAAGAATCCCTTCTCCTCGCACACCCCGAAACAATGGTCTCTTACCTCTTAGGCAGCTCCAGACCTTTGCCCAGACTCCCTCCTGGCTAGCCGTGGTGCACTAGCCCCTTTAGGCTGTGTTCACTCCGCCAGCCCCAGTCCTCTCCCTGGGATCTAAGCTCCGAAGCCCGAGCCTCAGCTCCCAGCCCCCACCCGCCCCGGCAGGTGAGCAGAGAAGCCTCTCGGGCTGGTGAGTGCCAGTCGGAACCACCGATCCTCTATGCAGGAATCTCTCCGTTTTGCCCTCCGCACCCCGCTGGCTGCGCTCTCCTCAGCGGCTCTGAAACTTTCCCCCTCCGCCACCCGCAGTCTCCGCCCACGAAGGTGCTTCCTAGTGTGTAGAAACCTTTCCTCCTTCACAGCTCCTCCCAGAGGTGCAGGTACCGCCCCTATTCTTTTGTCTCTGTTTTCCTTTTTTCTTTTGCCCTACCCAGGTACGTGGGGATTCTCTTACCTTTTGGGAAGTCTGAGGTCTTCTGCTTGCATTCAGTAGGTGTTCTGTAGGAGTTGTTCCACATGTAGATATATTTTTGATGTATTTATGGGGAGGAAGGTGATCTCCATGTCTTACTCCTCCACCATCTTGAAGGTCCCTTCTCGTGGTAATTTTAAAATGTCTGTTGTCATCCAAAACAATGGGATGGATGACACTACTATTTCTAAGACCTTTGCTATATCCTATTAAGATAAATAGTAGGGCTTCCCTGGTGGTGCAGTGGTTGAGAGTCCGCTTGCCGATGCAGGGGACACGGGTTCGTGCCCCGGTCCGGGAGGATCCCACGTGCCGCAGAGCGGCGGGGCCCGTGAGCCATGGCCGCTGAGCCTGTGCGTCTGGAGCCTGTGCTCTGCAACGGGAGAGGCCACAGCAGTGAGAGAGGCCCGTGTACCGCAAAAAAAAAAAAAGATAAATAGTAAGGTGATATTTGCTCTTAATATATTTGTATTCTAGTTGGAATGCCAGTTTATGTAGATTTGAAAACATTAGTGAATAAGAATGTAAATAAACTGGTAGATTGTGTGCTAAATTTTGTGAGATGATGTTAATCCATGACTGATCATATTTAAGATAGGGATAAATCACTATTTCTCCTTTAAGGGAACAAAAATATTACTATGACTGAATAAAGTTCCTTCTAATCTCATTCATGATTATGTCCCCTTTCCTTCTCTTTTCTGCTTTTGAGGTATTCATCTATAGTTCTATATATGAATCTGAGAAACTGAATTTTAGAAATATTTCCAGGCCCATTTGGAAAGCAAAAAGTTCTTTTCCTTTTTAAAAAATGTGTGATTAAATTTACTTTTTGCTAATTGAAAACCAGTTTGATATAAAATGTTACTCAAGTTTCATAAATTTCTGTCATTTAATATATTTATTTAGGGGAGATATCATCTTTATGGATTAAATTAAGTGATGAGACATAGATGCCTGTCCTGTTTCATTTTTAAAAATTTCCTACCATCCAATTTCATTTTAAAATTATTTTTATACTGTTAACCTAGAGGATCATCATCAAATAGCTACATGTATTTCTGTATAAATATTGCACAGAAAAATCATTTATTTTCTTTTTGATTAATTTTCCTTCTGAGAATTGTACAAAAGTCAAGCTAAAAGAAACAATAAGAAAGAGAAATGAATTGAAGGCCTTTGACAAAATTGAATATAAAATCTCCTCTTTGTAGTTCTTGCCAACAGAATTTTTATATGCTGCTGTTGATACCTGAGCTTCAGGTATAGACTTTTTTTTTTAGAGAATATTGTATTAAAGCCAATCTATGGTGGTATTTAAAGACTGTTACATGTTGCATGCTACCTTCCTTGTCAGAGGAAATTCAGTCTGTTGGAATCAAATGACATAGGAAACAAGATGATTAATTCCTACTGCCTCCCACTTCCCATTGGTAGAAGAGTTGAGAAACTCAGGCTTTACATTCTTTATCCAACCTGATTTAAAGCTCAGACACTTGTATGAGAACTCTGGTAAATCCAGTGATCACAGACAAACATCATCATCAAGCAGTTTTCCAGTCTTCTTTTTTCCAATAGTCATAGTATATACAGATTATTATATATCTATTATAAAGAAAAGAAAATTGATCTGAAAAAAATTGTTTTTAAGTATCTGATAATTTGTGAAGAGGTTTGAACTGTATTCTTGTAAATTTTTAAGGCATCACTTGAGAAGTGAAATGAGATTGTATTGTGCAAATAGAACCCAATGTAAAAAAAAAAAAAAAAAAAAAGAGAGTAAGAGATCTATGGGAAGAGAATTCTATTGTGGATTCTACTCTGTGCTTAACTAGATTTCTCCAGCCATCACTATAGCTGTTGCAGGTTGACCTGGGGAAGTTTTCAGCTTGTCAAATGATCTCTCTCTGAGAGTGTAGCAAGGTGAAACTAAAGATCTGCTTAACTGATTCCCTGGCTTAGTTCCAGCAAGTGCAGTGGTGCAGCTCTGAAGTGTAAAGTAGTTAATCATTAAGCCTGCTCTGGGAGAAAAAAACAGTTCACACATTTCCACACCAGAATGGTATCAACCCTTTAAGTGAAAGACCTCTACCTTGTAATCACTTACTGAATGCTGCCATTTGTAATTATGCTGCCTGTATGATTAAACTTCTTTGAGGGATTCTGATGCAGTGCTGAGTACCTACCATATACACTAAGGAATACACAGATGAGTAGAGATTTCCAAACATCAAGGAGGAATGGGAAGGTGTTAAAATCACATAAACACAACATATGAAAAAAGTCATGTGAACTGTACAAAGAAAAAAACCACAGTAATCATTAACAGAGCAGTTACATCATTCATGAGGCACCAGGAATTCTTTTAGGGAAGATATAAAATCTAAGATAAAAATAGAAAATGATTTTAAAAAGTAGGATATATTCCTTGGAGAGAACAGACTGAGGGAAAATGAGGCAGACACAAAGCTTTAGAGTACATCTGACGAACTACAATTAGTCCAATCTAGTTAGATCACAGAACAGTTGTGGGATTTAAATTTTAAAAAACAGTTACCAGTAATTCATAGGTGGCCTTGATGTCAGAGGTTTAGTCAATATAAGAAAGCTTCTGAAGATTTTTGGAAAAGGGAGCGACACAGCCAGAATTGTGTTGAAAGGTTTACTTGTGGACCGAGTTGGGGAGAGTTAGAAGCCAGGAGATTCATTGTGATGTCTGGCAGTAGTGTTCATGCAAATTAGTCTAACAGAAATGAACTAGAGATTTTGGCTCTGTGACAACTCAGAGGGTGATGTACAAAGAGATTTGCAGGAGAAGGTGATAAGTGTTTTGAACATGATGAATTCGAGATAAAAGCAGGTGAAGATATACAGAAAATAGGAGAGAAGAGAGAACTAGAGCACAGGAGAGAAGTCAGAACAAGTAAAAAAGATTTGAAAGCCATTGACTGAAGCATGGGGATTGAAGTGGATGAAATAAATAAGAACTCTAAGGACAAGCGTGTAGATGAATGAGATTTTTCATCAAAATGTGTCCAGGCCCACTCACAACCTGAAATGGATCCATCCATTTGTTTTAAACTCATATAGTTTTGTTATTGTTTATCTTAGAACTGTATGATTATACTTATTTTTATGTCTATTTGTTTAACATCTGTCTCCACAATAAGCCCATGTACCAGTCAGAGAAACAAACCACCACAGAAGAATTTTAGTACAGGAAATTATATTTTGGGTTGGGGTGAACACAAATGAAGTGGTGAGTCTAATCTAGATGTCTTGTTCCCTCTCATATAATGCAAGAGATGAGACATCAGTGCCTAGGCTTCCTGTTTCTGGAGGCCACTCATGAATGCTCCCGAGACTTTTTTCTTTTTTTTTTTTTTGTGGTACGCGGGCCTCTCACTGTTGTGGCCTCTCCCGTTGCGGAGCACAGGCTCCGGACGCGCAGGCTCAGCGGCCATGGCTCACAGGCCCAGCCGCTCCGCGGCATGTGGGATCTTCCCGGACCGGGGCACGAACCCGTGTGCCCTGCATTGGCAGGCGGACTCTCAACCACTGCGCCACCAGGGAAGCCCCCTCCTGAGACTTTTTGAAGTATTTAACAACTTACCTGCTTTTTCTTATTTCCTCACTCCTTTTCATCTCTCATTTCCTGCTGCCATTCAAATAGCCTTGACTTTCCAGAGTCACCAACACACGCCCCTCCTCAGTTGCCCCTCTTTATTGAAATAACCCACTTAGTTTCCATCAACTCTTTCTGATGATTTGTAACTTTAGTGTGTAGGGCAGATGGGACTGTGTGTGGGGAGAGAGATGTTGGCACCTCGAATAAAATAGTTTTGTTAGAGGACAATGGTTAGGTAGCAGATGCAGTTTAAAACACCTTTTGAGCTTGGGGAACAAACCTCATTAACTAAGGCTCAGTTTTCCTTAAAGTAACAAAGTACTGGATATAGTTCCGTAGAAGTACTCCCAGGCTGGTGGGAGTGAGGAGTAAGGTTGGTTTTGTCTGCACGGCTGTCTGCTGCTCTTCACAGGAGGGACATGGGCTACTGCTCCCTCTCTGCTGGCCCTGACTTGGGACATCTCCGGGCTTGACCATGAAAGGTCCAGAACAGGTGGGTGGGACCTCCTGCTGAGGGTGTGTTTTTCTCCTAGAATCTCTAAAATCAAACAGAATTTTTACTCTCTGAAGACTGGTTTAGGAGAGCTCCCCCTTTTTGAACTAAAAGAAAAATGGTACTCCTCTTAAAAATCATAGTTGCATCTTTTTTTCGTGTATCCAGTTGTGTTTTTTTCCTTTACATGGTAAGAGAGCATTCTTCTACCCACCTGGACTTATGTCACAAACCATTGTACTTGATTCTGCTGTGGAAATCAAGAGTAGTGAAGAAGTTTCAGAGTTGTTGTTGTTGTTTTCCCACAGGAGGAACCTAAAAAGTCTGCTGAAACATCTGCCATTTGGTCTCTCTAAACTTCATGTTACATGTGTGATTCTATATTTCTAAACAATAGTTATCTTGTATAAAAAATATGCTAACTCAGCACTCCCCCACATACTTTTTAAATGAGTGTGATGTAAAGTGATCTTAATTTTGGTCATTTGATGCAGTATTGGAAAAAGAATATTTCACGTTAGGGAATGAAGACAAAAACAAAAATAATAATACAGGCAGAGAGAGTGAAGTGTGAATTACAGAAATATGTAAGAAATAAAAAAATAAATTAAAAAGGTGAAAGGAGAGATCAAAAGGAAGATAACCAAAGAGAAAAGGAGAAAGAAAACTGAATAAAAGAAACGTCATTCACCAGGGATTGAAAGCACCCAGCAGTGAAAGCTCCCAGTCCTATAACTACTGGTCCACGAGAGAATTCCCTAAACATATCTTTTTAATGTGTAATTAGAAAAAAGAAAAGAAGTCACTTCTTCAAAACGTTGTCTAGAAAATCTTGGCTGGTTTTTAGCAATGTTTTATAGAACAATCTATATCTGAATAAGATCTTATTTATAGTCATAAAAACAATGAAAGATACACATACGTATCTTTCAACTCAGTGTTCCCTAGAGCCATATAAACATGTGAATCTGTGACTTTGACAAGTTAGGGGGTTATTCATCTTGAGGAACAAGCCAGCTAGGGTAGGTGGTCAAGGGCAGTCCAGCCTTGCATGGTGCCAGCTTCCTCTCTCTTCCTGCCCAGCCCTTCTTAGCAGAGGCTGCTGCACCTCAGGCATCACAGCCTGTCCCTCAGAGAAAGAGGAAGTGGAGGAGGGGATGTGTCTTTGGCCAGAATGGAGTCCCCGGCCTCTCCTAGCTAACAGGATTTTTGGGAAGGCACATTTTAGATTTTCCAGTCTGTGTGGGAGAGGAAGGCAAGTAAGATGAGGGTGGAGTTGAGGAGTGAGTGGCCTCTAGTTACCCTTTTGCCTCAGTAGCCAGAGATTTCAGGCCTTCCGCCTCCCCCCCCACCCCCCGCCCCACTATTAATAAACTATCCTAAGTGGCATGTAAAAAAAAAAAGTATCATTCAAAACTTTTTCTTGGGCTCAGGCTTTTGGGTGTCAAGTTTTAAGCCCTAACTGTGGCCATAGCTTATCTCATTATCATACCCCTTAACACTTCGAATGCCATTTCTCAGGACTGTGTCATCCATCAAAACCAAGTGGAGTAGGTAAGAAGGTAAATATAAGAAGGTGGCACATGACCCGTCTCCTGGGAGGGGCAAAGTAGAGTGGTGAGCCTGATGGAAAGAAAATTAACAACACCTAAAGAAAACACAGAGAAAGAAAATTAAAAATAACCTAGGATTCTAACATGTGCAGATAATCAATGTAAAGGGTTTGGTCTCTGTGTCCATCTAAACTTGTATCTCTATATGCATTTTTGACATTAATCATACTGTGCCTATAATTTGTCACTGACCTTTATACTTTAAAACATTATGATCAGTTTTCCATGTAAATAGATGTAGGAGTACACTATTTTGATGAATCAGTATACTGCCTGACTTAGGAAAATGTCGATAAATGTTTGTTGAGTGAACTAATTTTTTTTTTTTTTTTTTTTTTTTTTTTTG
>NW_006780574.1:1258721-1314058 GCF_000442215.2 Lipotes vexillifer
TGGGCCTCTCACTGTTGCGGCCTCTCCCATTTGCGGAGCACAGGCTCCGGACGCGCAGGGAACTAATTTTAATAGCTACATAGAATTACTTAACCAACATTGTGGAAGTTAGACTGTAAATGTCTAGGGACATGATTTGTACTATTATGCTATTTGTTCTAGTGTGTGGGCATAGGAAATGGGATCACTAATATTTTCTGAGATTCTTTATAATTATCCCTTTGAGCCAGTATTTTCACACAGCCCAAGTTGGCTGGAAATGATCCCAGTCTGCAGGTTTTAATTTTTTTCTTTTAATTTGAAAGCCCAGTTTTTATGTCTCATATATGATCCGTAATATCTTCTAGGATAGAATATTCCAAACTGAAGAAGAGAATCATCTGGATTGCTTATTAAATATAAATATGGCCTGTCTCTCTTCTAAAAATTATGATATTGTAACTCTGGATTGTTGTCTAAGAATCAGTATATTTAAGAATCCCTCCAGGCAAGTATTGGTTTTGTTATTTATCTTCATCTTTCCCACAACCCCTGTGGTAGGAGTCGTCCACGTTGGAGAAGGCAATTTGGTGAAGGGGAGGAACATGGTTTTCAAGACTTTTTGAACTTCCCAGAGCAAGACCTAGTGTTGGCCTTTATTTCTGACATTTTCAGGTTGAAAGCTGCAAATCACAGTCTCCATTTACTTTAAAAAAGTAGCTTTTGGAATGAGCATAAATACAGGAAGTCATAAAGGACAACAAGTAGGGAAGTTTACTACTAAGTGCTTTAGGAATTCTTATGTATGAAGCAAGATTTTATAAGTATTTCCCATGAGAGTTGTTTTTTTTTTAATCTTCAATGGACTCAGTTATCTTTCACAATTATTTTTTGCTTAGAGAAATAAAGACATAGAAGAGCATAATTAAATCCTTCACTTTGGCATTTCTTAAGTGTAAGACCCAGAGCTACACGATTGATTGAGAACTATATGTACTCTATCAGACGTAGGACTTCCTGTCCCCCAACCCTAGACTAGCTACAAATTACATAGTCTGGGGAAAGAGAAAGAGTCATAACAGAACACAGCTAATTAAATGCTAGGTGATGATCCTGAGAATTAACTCTGTGGTCTCTTCCTCACTAACATCCTGCTGGGAAGTGGAGGAAAATAGAAAATCCAAATAGATTTAGAATATCTGAGAATTAGAGGGACAGCTTCCTCATCCTCTCTGTGGAGTTTCTGGCAACCACTGAATGGAAAGATGGCGATGTTGGCAGGTGGGCTTGGCATAGCCTCAAAATTCCAGTGTAGTTATTTGTCTCCTGTGGTCCAAGAGTGGCAAAGGAGTAGCTGGAAATGAGGGAAACATGGTGATGATTTGCTGTCAGAACACATAATATGCTGTAATTACCTGTGTGGAACAATAATGATAAGGCAAATGCAAGTGAGTCTATTTCAGTGCGTACGTCTTAGACTGATGATGACCCTGACCTAAGCAAGGAGCTTTCTCTCTCAGAAGCCCACCAAACCAATGCCTTAACCCTCTATAAGCCCCTAGGAATGTAGTCACATTCGTGAGTAGAAAAGCCTTTAAATAAATAAAATTTCTCTGAATTGTCTGATGTGAATTTTTCCCAGTGGGAAGAATGAGAGATTTAAGTAGACCATTTGTTCAATTCTGGAGACATCAGGGAAGGTTTTATTTCTCTAAAACTGACAAAAGTATAGTTAGTTATAATATTAAGTTCTCTTGGGTTGGAAAAAGGTGTTCCTGTATGCTAAAGGAATTTGGAAGGAGAGTGAAGGAGAGGATTGCAGATTAGAATAGACTTAATGTTTTGAACTGGCCAAGACTTTCTGTGGAGCTTGCTGCTCCGCACTTTAAAACTTGGAAAAGGGAGCGTTTTGGTGAAATGAGACATCCATGTAATTCTAAGATATACTTAGCAAGTTACCATGCTGCTATTTCTTGGGATGAAGTGGTATTTAAAAATAAATAAATGTCAAAGAATCAACAAATGTTGGATATTATGTGCAGTACATTTTGCTGGATGCATATCAGAAGTTTTATTTTACTTATTTATTTTAAGAACGAATTAAACACAATTCAGTAAACCGATATAGAATCCTACCAGGAGAAATGAGCTGAAGGCAGGGTTAGCCTCCTCTAATGCCAGCTCTGCCCTTGCCCCTGGCGTAAGGATGGAAGGGATCTCTTAATATGCAAATATGGTCTGAGAAAGGTAATCCCTTTTGTCACTATCAGCTCAAGTTTAACTGCCAAATTATTAGGTAATTCTCCTCTGGAAATGACATATATTGCATATTTGTTTACATCAGAAATAGGGAAAGTTTTAGAGCACTCAGTATTTTTAGGTGGAGCGAGTCAAGGACAAGCTTTACGGCACGAGTCTGTCAAATTGGGAAAGAACTCGGAAGCTTCTGGGATTTGGGGATGGGGAAAGGATGAGAGTGTGTGGTGTGGTCCAGATAGAAAGAGGGCGTAAAATGGGCAGAGGCAGGGAAATAAAGACAAGCTACTTTAAGAGATTGAATCTGGCCGAAAGTGATATTCCTGACAAAGATGCAGCCCTGAATCCAGTTAATCTTAATAAAACAAACTGGAGAAACATTCTTTAAAAAAAAAAAAAACTAACCTATAGTCTATGATAATATTAATGTCATAAAATTTAAGGAACTGTTCAAACTAAAAGAGACAAGAAAAACATTACTACTAAATGTAACATGTAATTCTGAATAGGATGCTTTTTCTGTAAAAGATTTTTTTGGAATAACTGACAAGATCTGCATAGGGTCTGATAATTAAATAATAGTAACATATTAAAGTTAACTTTCTTTTTGATGGTTTTATTGTGGCTATTAGAATTCCCTGGCTGGCAGAAAATACTAAAATATCTGAGAATGATGGACTAGAAACTGTAAAAAATAGTATTTACACTGAAATTCCAACTTTTTCATAAGTTTATGATTCTTTTAGAGAGAGAAAGAGGACTATTTACAATCATACTTATTTTAAAAACACCACCAACAAATATATACCAAGCAATAGAAAAAATAAACCAATAATTCCTGATTTTTAATAGTTTTATATTATTTCTGTGGATTCTTGCTGTATTCAATATGCCCTGCAAACTCTGCTACTCAGTTCTCACCTTAATCTTCACAGGGTTCAATCACACCATAGTCATTTTCTCACAGCTTTCTGACACCATGCTCTCATCTTCATATTCCTCAGGACTTTTTTTTTTCTCCACCTGAATATAAATAGAATTTGAACAAGAAGAAATTCTCTAATATGAGAGGAAAAACCTTTGAAGTGATCTCTTCTAGAAGTTTTATGTTTATTGCTATCCTTTAGCTTTCCCCAAATGCCCATAAGCCAAAGATTTCATGTGTTATTTCTATAATTTGGTAGTTTTCATTCAAATTATGCATTAAAAATGAATATCTGTCTTAAAACAGTTGGCATGATTAATTATCTACTAAATTTTTCATTTCACAAAAGGCTGTGTTTTATGCCATACACTTACATGGTAAAGGGACTTTTAAGTCAGAAAGACACATTTATGTTAAGTCGGGAATCAAGCTAAAAATCCCTTTAATCTCATGTTCCTATTTTAGATTCACTGTTTTCTCCTAGATTTTACTTTAAAATCCACATTTCAATCACACCTATATTTTCAGGAAATTAAATATAGAAAATTAATACTGGTCATGGTAAAACAATGTTTGGATAGAAGTAATGACATAAAAATTAAGATCTGCTAATTAATTCTAAATGCAGATATTAACATATAAATTACTATTTTCATGAAATGTAAAATAAATGTTAATTCTTATGAAATTAATATTTAAGATGAATATATTTCCTCAGCTTTATATTCTCAAGCTGATTAAAAGAAATACTTGATAGAAAAACCTACTAAATAAATATAATAATAATAGGGCAGATGTTTCTATTATCAACTGTGGTAATGTTTTTATTTTAATATATTACTTTTCAAATATATAAATATATATATTTCAAAAATATATGTAATATATATATATATAATCATTAGATGATGTATTCATTTTCTAGGGCTGCTATAACAAAGCACCACAAACTGGGTTGCTCAATACAGCAGATATTTATTGTCTCACAGTTCTGAAGGCTAGAAGTCTGAAATCAAGATGCTAGCAGGACTTTGTTCTCTCTGAAGGCTCCAGGGGAGGATCCTGCCTGGCCTCTGTCTATTTCTGGCAGTTGCCAACTGTCCTTGACATCTCTTGTCTTATAGATACATTGGTTCAATCTCTCCCTCTGCAGTCACATGGCTCTTTTCCTGTGTGTCTGTGTCCCCTCTGTGCATGTCTTATCTTATTCCACAGATAAGGATTCCCTTTGCTAGCAATGTGTGTGTGTGTGTGTGTGTGTGTGTGTGTGTGTGTGTACTTTTTTAATTCCAGCAGGTCTGTCACTAGCATGTTACAAGGAAATTAGACTGAACCTCTTGCCACCCTTTTCCTGGGAGTATCTTCCACCTGCATTGGGCTAACCTTTCACTGTGTAGAGGCATATATGTTTAAAGGTTTGGCCTATTATTACCACATAACTGAATTTCAAGATATATGTTTCTCATATACCTCCTTTTAAATACAAGTGACCCATATCACTCTTTCTAAAACAGATATAAACTTGATTTCCTCAGATTTACTTATAGTGATCCTTTCTTATAGGGCCTATAAGTAAAACTGTTTAACTTGTTCTACATGTTCTATCAAAATAAGTAAAATTGAAAATATCTACTGTATTTTATACCCACACAAATAGTCATGCAGTCTTTGAAATAAACAATAGATGTGTTATGTCTTTTTCTTTCCAATTCTTGATTATCATCTTTTATTTTTTCCACTGTTAAGAAGAAGGAGGATGGGTAGACTTTAATGAGGAAATTCAGTAGTCATTGGTCTGAAGCCTCTTTGGAATTGTAACTTATGTTGGCCTAAGCTAGTTTTTAACAGTACACTTTTTGATGTATTACAGGAAATAATAAATTGGAGATAAAGCATTTTAGTTCAGCTTTCCTGAGGGAGAGGATGATTTTTTTTTTTCTATAAAAATGTGCTAAGGATGCTCTTTTTGGAAGAAATCTATGCTGAAGTTCTTCTTTTTAAAAAAGAAATTGAGATTGATTAATGCTATTTTCATAAGCAATCATGACTGCTGGCACAGATATCCTGAGACTCTCATTGGGTTTAATTGGCTTTGTTTATTTATTTCTTACAAACAGTGCACACTTTAATGATAGCAGTGTAAGCTAGTATCAAACGAAGAATGTTAACTCTCATCTTCAGACAAATAAGCCTAAATTCCGGTCTGCTAGGTATAATGGGTTATCAGTGAATTAAAAATTCCAAATGGTTTGGACAACTGTACAGTTTTAATCTCCTACTTTTGTAAATTGGAGAAACAAAACAACCAACAAACACAGACAGACACACAACTAAATGATCGGTGAGCTATAATGTGTTTTTTCTTTTCTTTTTGTTTTTAGCTTTATATGATTGACCTGTAGTATTTTGTCCGAAAGTTGTTTTTTTTTGTTTTTTTTTTTTCCTCCCTGTGTTATATTGTTTTCAAAATTGGGTTAGAACTCCATCTGTTTGGCAGTCTTCATTTTTAAACATCGCAAAGGAAAAAATCAGTCACAGTGAAAGGTTATTCAAGCCTTAGAGCTCACTTCTGTATCTTGCAAAAATTGCCTTTTCTTGAGTGCTTTCTTTGGATTTTAAAGCATGTAGCTAACTAGCCTCTAACCAAGACCTTAATTAGATGTCTTAGAAAACTCAGGTTAAGAAAACTCAGGTTATAAGAATTCCATTCAGTTAATTTATGTGCACCTCTAAATGTTCACAAGTGTCCATAGTTTCTTAATTGGGTTAAAAATTTTAAAACACAATGAAATAGGTATTAAAAGACTGCTTGTAATCCTGACTCCAGCAATACCCAGTCAGTTACCTTATATTCTTCTCATCTCTAAAGATATCCCGTTATTTTCCTCCTTTGACCCTTTCATTTGCAAAACTATATTAATTTGTACCATAATATCAAATATATACTCAAAGTTTTTGCTCGTGTTTATTATTTTAATATATTGCTTAACCTAATTTCCTTTTTGTGTTTTAATTTCTTTGTTGATATATGGTAACCAGCTATACTTTTTCTCTGTGACATCTGTCATGTTTCAGTATTAGGGTTTTATTAATTTTTTAAAAAGTAATTGGAAAGATTTCATTAGGTTCTGCATTTTGGTTTCTGTCATACAATTTATACTATCAGCAGTTAGGCCACCCAGGTGTAATGCCTTAACTAATGGACCAATGATACCTGAATATTTGCTGTTTATTGCTTAATATCACATAATTATTTTATCAAAACATAAATTGGAAAAAAATTCTAGATTGTATTGTTTTCAATGATATACGTGTTGTAAGGTATAACATTTGTGTATATACACTACCAGAAGTCAGAATACAGTTTACATCTAATATATAATAACCCCGAATGACATTTTTCAAAGGAAAGAGTAATCTTGAAGAATTTTGCTGATATGATTACCATTTTAACTTCATGGCTTGAAAAAACATTTATTTCATAAGATGCCTTTTCATATAGGTGAAAATGTCAGATAAATGTTATTTTCGGCAGCTGCCTAAGCAGTAATGATGTCTTCTTATTTTGAACTCTGAATTAAAAAGAGTCTATCTTCCTGATCATCAAAAGTTAAATAAGCTCTACCAGAAAGTTTAAGCACCACGCTCATTATTTTTAGTGAGGATATTGAATATGTTCTTTCTAGCAATGATTCCAAGCAATTATATCCTGACTCTTTTTGTACCTAACATATGTACTTGTAAAAGGAGTATTTTTGGTTCTTAGTGACTATTCATTTCAGCCAAGCTACCAACACTCTGCTTTACAATATGAGTCTTTGGGCTTAACTAGAAATTCCTATGGATATGATTTGAATCTTAATTTTATCATGATGTTGATTATAAATAGTTATGTATAAGAATAAAGTTTAATGCCTTTACTTAAGCTTTATAGATAAAGTCAGATCACAATATTATAGATGTAATTAGGTTCTTTAAAAAGTCAGTAAGTTTTGTATTAATTTTTTTGAGGATCTACAGTCTGGAAGATAATAGATTCAAAGTGCTCTAGGTATCCATCACTTCAGGGCTATGTTTTCAGGAGATACAATTTGTATGGAATAAAAAAGTACAATTAGAAGTGTAAATACAGCTACAGGTGTATATTTTTTAGAAGAAATTCTTTATTTACAGTCCAAAATTAATTAACAAAATATTTTTAAAGCTAATTCAAATAAACCAGATCATAGAAGCTTGGGACCATTTAGTAAACAGACTCACACACAAGTGTGTCATATAACAGTATACTGATATTTTAGGTGCTGACATTGGAAAACTTAAAAAAAATAATCCTAAGAAGTTGCATAAGAAGGAAGGAAAACATACAAAACAGTTAAAACTTAATTTGGTCAAAATGTGTAAAAAAATGTTTTGGTACATGCAGTGAAATAAATATGTGGAAAAATGAATATAGAGAGAAGAGCAGATTCATTTATTAAATGTATATCATATGCCTGGCATTAGTACAAAATATTTTTTTGTACATTGTTCTGTTTTATCCTCATGATGAAATGATCAATGAGGTAATATTAATCTTGTTTTCATAAGCAAGAATATTTATATTCTATTGATTTTGTTATTTTAAATTTGTGTTTTAAACAATTTGTGAATTTTAATCAAGCCAATCAAGTTTCCTTATAATAATAATCAACAGAGATTTTCATTATGTCTTTTATGTACACTAAGTAGCATCAGCTGTATGCATTTGCAGAAGAGTCACATATATAGATTGAAGTGGGTCTCATTCTCTGTGGCGCCTATTTTTTCTTCTGTTGCCTGAGCATGCGAGAGCCCCGTTGTGGTGTTAGAAAAGATACCTTTACGTCTTTGCATCTCTAACAGGCACTTTTGACCCTGGCACAAAGGATGAGTCAGAATAAGTGGTCCTTAATTTATCTGAAGTAGAGTAGCAGTGAAGTAAATATCACTAGAAATGTACAAAATAGAATAATGACTGAAAAAGTCAATATGCTGTACTAAAAATGGAAAGTATCAGGCATTCCAGTCCTTGCAATTAAAAGAATATTATCTTTTAGTCTACTGAGAAAAATGAAGAAAATTTAAATTGCTTTTCTGAAACTAATTTGCAAAAAAAGGCATTTAAGGATTGATAATTATTAGTTTGCCATATTACGGTAAAATATAGCAGCCTGAAAGAAGTGATAAGATGGCAAGCTCTTTTTTCTTCAAACTTAACATTTAAAGTAAATTGCACAAACTGAGGAATGGTCCATTGAGGAAAAGCTTGTTGTTTTATTACCCAGCTGAGCTCATAATTGAAATAATAGTGATGCAACCAAATTGCTCTATAAATAGCTATTACATTACTGATTTAGGACAAAATATATTAATCAATATATTTTTAATCTGCATAGTGTTTGTGCATTTTCTTGTGAGAGAATTTAGCATTGTATTTAGTCTGAAATTATATCTGGTGAACCCAGATTTTTAGAACAAGGAAAGGCTACTTCAAAAGATTTCATTGCCTGTCAAGGTTGTATTTATTATCTTTTTTCTCTGAGGTAATTGCATGGTGAAATTATGTGTGAAAAGAGAATTTTCACCTACTACCTTGAATAAAGGTTGGGGAAAGGTTATGTTTAGCATAACTCCATTTCTAACACATTGTTGCCCTATAGGCAGAATAACCTAATTTCACTTCTTTCCTGATTCCAATGGAGGACTGAATCCTTGGTCTTTCAATGCATTTTTTGATCTCTTTCCTCATCTATATTTGCGTTCTTTCCCCATATTGCGTGGGAAAATAAAATAATATGAATGTAGTGATTTGAGAATAACTTACCATTTAAAAAATGTCCTTTCCATTCTCAAATTTGCATTTATCTTATTATTAAATACCTTCTAATAATATTTTTTCTCATTAAACTTCTAAATTAGTCTTTTTTTTTGTCTTTGCCAATATTTTATTTAACGCAGCTTCACTGTGGGAATTATAGTAAGATGAAGGGAATAAATTTAGTTGAGGTGTACCTTTCTATGAGTTGGCTCTTGGCAGGAGACAGCTGAACCCATTGAGAGCAAAAGTGGAAAGTCCCTGGTTGCTAGGGAACAGAGGCGCCAGTGTGGACAGGCAAGATCTTCTTTGTGGGGCTGCTGCATGGCTTTTGCCACTGCTGGTAAAAGAGTCACCTTAACCACAGCAGGAGCTAATGCCCCACGGTCTTCAGAGAGCTATTTAGATCAGCAGAGGGTAGCTTCGCCCAGACCGAACACACTTGAGTAGACATCACAAACTCTGTGTATTCTGAGTCCAAATACCCCCTCTCCACGGTTGCTTCCTTTTTTTTTTTTTTTTGATTTTAATTGTTTTTTCTTTTTTTATTTTCTTTTTTTAATTTTATTTATTTTTTTATACAGCAGGTTCTTATTAGTTATCTATATTGTACATATTACTGTATCTATTTCAATCCCAATCTCCCATTTCATCCCCCCCCCCCACTTTCCCCCACTTGGTGTCCGTACATTTGTTCTCTACATCTGTGTCTCTATTTCTGCCTTGCAAACTGGTTCATCTGCACCATTTTTCTAGATTCCACATATATGCATTAATATACAATATTTGTTTTTCTCTTTCTAACTTCACTCTGTATGACAGTTTCTAGGTCCATTCAAAAGATGCTTTCATCTTTTGATTTCAGTTTTCTTAAATTTACCAAGGCTTGATTTGTGGGCCAATATGTGATCTGTCCTGGAGAATATGCCATGTGCACTTGAGAAGAAAGTGTAATCTGCTGTTTTTGGATGGAATGTCCTATAAATATCAACTAAATCTATCTGGTCTATTGTGTCATTTAAAGCTGTGTTTCCTTATTAATTTTCTGTCTGGATGATCTGTCCATTGGTATAAGTGAGGTGTTAAAGTCCCCCACTATTATTGTGTTATTGTCGATTTCCTCTTTTATAGCTGTTAGCAGTCACCTTATATATTGAGGTGCTCCTATGTTGGGTACATATATATTTATAATTGTTATATCTTCTATTTGGATTGATCCCTTGATCATTATGTAGTGTCTTCCTTGTCTCTTGTAACATTCTTTATTTTAAAGTCTATTTTATTTGATAAGAGTATTGCTACTCCAGCTTTCTTTTGTTTTGTTTTGTTTTGTTTTTTGTTTTTGCGTTATGTGGGCCTCTCACTGTTGTGGCCTCTCCCGCTGCAGAGCACAGGCTCCGGACACACAGGCTTGGGATGCACAGGCTCTGGACGCACAGGCTTAGCGGCCATGGCTCACGGGCCCAGCCGCTCCGTGGCATGTGGGATCTTCCCGGACCGGGGCACGAACCCGTGTCCCCTGCATTGGCAGGTGGACTCTCAACCACTGCGCCACCCGGGAAGCCCTCTCTTAGCTTTTGCTTGTCTGTAAAGCTTTTGATTTCTCCATCAAATCTGAATGAGGCCCTTGCCAGGTAGAGTAATCTTGGTTGTAGGTTATTCCTTTTCATCACTTTAAATATATCGTGCCATTCCCTTCTGGCTTGTAGAGTTTCTGCTGAGAAATCAGCTGTTAAACTTATGGGAGTACCCTTGTATGTTATTTGTCATTTTTCCCTTGTTGCTTTTAATAATTTTTCTTTGTCTTTAATTTTTGCCAATTTGATTACTTTGTGTCTCAGTGTGTTTCTCCTTGTGTTTATCCTGCCTGGGGCTCTCTGCACTTCCTGGACTTGGGTGGTTATTTTCTGCCCCATGTTAGGGAAGTTTTTGACTATAATCTCTTAAAATATTTTCTTGGGTCCTTTCTCTCTTTCTTCTCCTTCTGGGACCCATATAATGAGAATGTTGGTGCGTTTAATATTGTCCCAGAGATCTCTTAGTCTGTCTTCATTTCTTTTCATTCTCTTTTCTTTACTATGTTCCGCAGCAGTGAATTCCACCGTTCTGTCTTCCAGGTCACTTATCCGTTCTTCTGCCTCAGTTATTCTGCTATTGATTCCTCCTAGTGGATTTTTCATTTCAGTGATTGTATTGTTCATCTCTGTTTGTTTGTTCTTTAATTCTTCTAGGGGTTTGTTCTTTAATTCTTCTAGGTCTTTGTTAAACATGTCTTACATGTTCTCCATCTTTGCCTCCATTCTTTTTCCAAGGTCTTGGATCATCTTAACTCTCATTATTTTGAATTCTTTTTCTGGAAAGTTGCCTATCTCCACTTCATTTAGTTGTTTTTCTGGGGTTTTATCTTGTTCCTTCATCTGTTACCTAGTCCTCTGCCTTTTCATTTTTTCTCTCTGTGAATGTGGTTTTTCCTCCACAGGCTGCAGGATTTTAGCTCTTCTGGCTTCTGCTGTCTGCCCTCTGGTGGATGAGGCCTTCTAAGAGGCTTGTGCAAGCTTCCTGATGGGAGGGACTGGTGGTGGGTAGAGCTGGGTGTTGCTCTGGTGGGCAGAGCTCAGTAAAACTTTAATCTGCTTGTCTGCTAATGTGTGGGGCTGGGTTCCCTCCCTGTTGGTTGTTTGGCCTGAGGCGACCCAGCACTGGATACTGCAGGCTCTTTGGTGGGGCTAATGGCAGACTCCAGGAGGGCTCATGCCAAGGAGTACTTCCCAGAACTTCTGCTGCCAGTGTCCTTGTCCTGGCAGTGAGCCACAGCCACCCCCACCCCACTCTGCAGGAGATCTTCCAACACTAGCAGGTAGGTCTGGTTCAGTCTCCTATGGGGTCACTGCTCCTTCCCCCGGTACTGATACGCACACTACTTTGTGTGTGCCCTCCACGAGTGGAGTCTCTGTTTCCCCCAGTCCTGTCAAAGTCCTGCAGTCAAATCCCCATAGCCTTCAAAGTCTGATTCTCCTCCTCCTGTTGCTGGACCCACATGTTGGGAAGCCTGACGTGGGGCTCAGAACCTTCACTCCAGTGGGTGGACTTCTGTGGTATAAGTGTTCTCCAGTTTGTGAGTCACCCACCTAGCGGTTATGGGATTTGACTTTATTGCGATTGTGACCCTCCTATCGTCTCATTGCGGCTTCTCCTTTGTCTTTGGACGTGGGGTATCTTTTTTGGTGAGTTCCAGTGTCTTCCTTTCGATGATTGTTCAGCAGTTATTTGTAATTCTGGTGTTCTCACAAGAGGGAGTGAGCTCATGTCCTTCTACTATACCGTCTTGAACCCCTGAATTAGTCTTTTTCTGAAATGTGGCTAAGTTGACTCAGAAAACAAAAAAATAATGAAAGATTCCAGTTTGGTTTTTGTTAAACTTGAATGATACAGTGCTAGTGTGGTATCAACATCCAGACCCAAGAATTACTTCTTGATTAATATTGTTACATCACTTTCTACACATGAATGAAACATCCAGTTTTTCATTTATTTATTCATTCATTCACGTGCTACTTATTAGTTTCTATGTGTCAAACATTGTTTGACAAATATCACTGATAAATAAAATGTTTTTTAAAAGCTAAGCGGACCAATTGAAGAACGTCCTACAAAATACCTGTCCAGTGCACCTCCAGACGTCAAGGTATTTAACATTAAAACAAGCTAAGTCTGAACATCTGTCACAACCAAGAGGAGCCTAAGGAGTCATGATTGCACGATGCAATGTGGTACTGAGACATCAGATATAAAGTAAGGAAATCTGAATAAAATATAGGCTTTAGTTAATAACAATGTATTGTTATCTCATTAATTGTAACAAATGTATAATACAAAAAAATGATGTTAATAATAGGGGAAACTAGGCATGGGGTATATAGGAATTCTCTGTACCATCTTGGCAATTTTTCTGTAAATCAAAAGCTGTTGTAAAATTTAAAAATATATATATTATATAAGCTGGAAGTAATCTTAGCTATAACATATTTAGTCTTAAACTCTTTGTCAGTTTGGAGTGGAAGAAACTTGACAGCCACAGAGGTTGTATAATTTGCCTAGGATGGGATATAGATTATCAGTAAAAAAACATGGAACCAGAAAGTGACACACTCTTTAGCATAACTGACAATGAATTATTAAACCATTGCAATTTATATCTCAGGCCTTATAGGAAAAACACCTTTAGTACATATCGTTTATCCCTTTATTTTAATGGTATATCTATTAACTATGTCCAGTTGCATTTTTAACTAGTCGTATCTTTCCATGGTTCAAATTGATGACATTTTTCCATGGCCTCTAAGTACTTTCTGGCTGCCCTTTCTTGTCCCTATCAGCAATCCATTTATATAATTTTTTTGCCTCTGCACAACTGATATCTCTAACACTTTATCTGCTTTATTTCCATTTACTCTGAAAATGTTTAATTTCTTGCTTTATTTATACCTTTGGGATAGAGATTTTATTACAAAGTCATGAAAAATGTTCTTTTGTAATATATTGAGTTATGTTTGAGCCTGGAAGAAATGAACAAAGCCAAGAGAGTGATTAACAAAGCTAGATGTAAAATTTTATTTACTTAAATATATATTTAAATTATTTGAGCCAATATGCCTATTTACTATGAAGTTATTAAAAACTAAAGAGGATAATCTCTTCATACCCACCTGCTGGTGTCCAGGTAGTCAACATTGCTCTATTCAAATTGCACCTGGCACCTGTTGAGATGTGGATGATCCTACCAGGTATATTGAGACTGTTGTTTTATAGGGAATTATTTTAAAATTACAAGTGGATGCTCAAAATGCTTGAATAAATGCACATAAAACTAGAGTTGTATGTGAATTAGAAGAGAAAATAACCACAGGTTAATGGAGTAAAATCCCCAAAGAAGTATTTAAGAGACATTACAGTAAGTGGAGGAATGAGTTATATTTGCAGAGTTTACTGTTTTAGCGCAAGTAACAATTTCTCAAGTCTGTCAGCTCAAGAAATTGTGGAAATTAGACTTTACCCATATGCAATCAAATCTTATTTTAATGAACAGAGCAAATTCCAACATAGTTGAAAACCAAAGCATAGGCAAAATAAACACTTCAAAACAGAGAAGAAAACTACTTTACAGAAAGTAAATACCTAATACAGTAATGCATTAATACTGTATTAGGTAGAAAAAGTTACCCGTGTATTTATAAAGACATGGCATATTAAATCTATACTTATTTCAAGTGGATTTTTATGTTAGAAAATAGTGTGGGTTGGTTGTATTGCTTCAGATGGCCATTTGAAGATGAGATCTTTTGATATTTTGCAGGAAGTATAGTTAGAAAAATATTGCCATATGTTATTAGGACCACAGTCAGATAATGACAGCCATAAGAAAGTCTGTGTTGAAGTCTCAGTCATGTGATAAAAATGGAGACAGTATATTCTGAAATGAGCACAAAGGAAATGCTATATTTCCTTTTAACAGCTGTTTTTACCAGGCCTGAGAATGTGGTTGAGGGTTAAGTGGGTGGCTGACAACCCACTGTCTTAAGCAGGAGGAGGGAATGTAAAACAGCAACTGCACAGAAGTTATGGAAAAGAATTTCTTCCTTCTCCTTACCTTTTCACCCAGGCTGGACTTTCAGTCCTTCTCCCCTGACAAGCAAAAAGCAATAAGGATATGTGTCAAGCTTTTTATCTTTCTGAAAAGCATTGGACAGAACTTTTCAGGTACAGCAGTCTCACTTATGTAGACAAATGACAGAAATGTTCAGCATTTATAAGCACCTTGGAAGATGGGGTATGTGACAATTCAAACCCTATCTCTCCTCCTTGTGTGTGGGTAGGTTTGACTTTAGTGATTAGGTGTAGATAACCTCAACAGGTTTAAAGTTAAAGCACTGTTAGGTTACAAGCCTGTCTAAAAATGTCCTTCATATAAGAGGAAGTAAAATGAAAAAAGGAATTTGTGGTAATTAAATATCTCAGCAGACTGCCCCTTTCCTAACCAGATTTGGGGTCTTTTATGAAGAGTTTAGTGGTTACTCCTCATCACTTCAGTCATTGTGATAATTTGCCCTTTAAAAATGTTCTATGTTCACAGTTCTATGGTGATAACCACTTCAGCACCCAAGAGACAGTAGAAACTGGGATTTTCCATTTTGATCCTTTGCTCCATTTTCAGAGCCAATCAATGAGCTAATTTCTCTCCTTACTGCTGATAATAGATTTTCAAGTCACTTAGGTATTTAAAATATTACTTTTAATTTGCAGAAGTGGAAGAGATCATAGACTTGACACTTTGGAACTACCTTTTCTAGACTTGCCCCTAAACTCATCCTGCATGAAGCAGATCTAAGTAAAACTCCAAAACATTTTCTCAAAAGAATCACTGATGCTGACACTGTTTGGGTCCAGTAAAAAGGAGAAATTTTAATAGATTCTGGTTAAGCACCTTATTCCAAGCAATGGGAGAAAAAAATATGTGAGAAAAAAGAGATATCTGATAGCATTCAACACTCCCTTGACACTCTAAATCTAAGGTAAATCAGGTAAACCAAAATCTTCACCCTCACACACCCTAACTTATTCCTTAACAACCTACATTTCAGGATGGACCTAGCCAAGCCCTTGTCCTGGAAGAACCATACCTATTTCTAATACTCACCTTCTGAGATAAGGTCCCTCAGAGGAAGCATATGAATGCAATTTTTAATCTGCTGCTACTTTATTAGTGATTGCCATTCCAGACAGCAGGAGTGAAGAAAAGGAGTGAGGTACGGAAGAAAGACGAATACATAGCAGCGTGTAATGTTCAGGGACCACCATCTAGTCCTGAACATGACTGACTGCTCACACCCAGTGTGATCTATTAGGATCATCTTCTGAGAAGCTGTATAAGAGACTGCCCATGAATGCCATCTTAAGGCCTTACTGGATCGTTCGGTAGGTAGCAAGCACGCATGTTTAAAAACAAGCCAGAGAATTTAAAAATCTGGAGGTCCATACTGTAGGAATGGTCCTAGCAATTTTGCAGCTGAGTGGCTCCTGGAAACTAATTTTTCCCAGATTGTCAGTTCAAAAAAAAAATTTGGCTTTTTTTTTTTCTTATGTTCCTCTTCTGATTCTCTACATGAATAACTGCTGGTTCATAGGTCAACTTAGCTTTCTATTTTGATTCATACAAATTGACTTTGTAATCTGTTTTCCATATTCTGCAGCCATCTTAAGTTTGTGCAGGTCTCCTTGTGAATTGAATGTACCTATTACAATATATTTAATTTCCAGCTTTATTAAGATATAATTAACATATAAGATTATGTAGTTTATGGGACTTCCCTGGTGGCACAGTGGTTGAGAGTCCGCCTGCCGATGCAGGGGACATGGGTTCGTGCCCCAGTCCGGGAAGATCCCACATGCCGTGGAGCGGCTGGGCCCGTGAGCCATGGCCGCTGAGCCTGCGCGTCCGGAGCTTGTGCTCCACAACGGGAGAGGCCACAACAGTGAGAGGCCCGCATACCGCAAAAAAAAAAAAAAAAAAAAAAAAAGATTATATAGTTTAATGTGTAAAACTTGATCTGATAAACTTATATATTGTGAAATGATTGCCACTATAGACTTAGTTAACTCCTCCATCACCTCACATAATTGCCATTTTTTAATTTGTGGTGACAACATCTAAGATCTACTCTGTTAGCAACTTTCAAGAATATTTAGAGTATAGTCACCATGTTTGACTCTATTGATGGCTTTGAGTAGTATGGATATTTTAACAATATTAATTCTGATCCATGAGCACAAAATATCTTTCCATTTCTTTGTGTCTTCTTCAATTTCTTCATTAAAGTCTTACAGTTTTCAGTGTATCAACACAAATTTTTCACTTTCTTAGTTAAATTTATTCCTAAGTGTTGTATTGCTTTTGATGCTATTGTCAGTGGGATTGTTTACTTCTTTTCAGATATCTTGCTGTTAGTGTATAGAAACACAACTGATCTCTGTATGTTGATTTTGTATCCTGCAATGACTAAATTTGTTGATTAGTTCTAACAGTTTCTTGGTGAAGTCTTTATATATATAAGATCACATCATCTGCAAGCAGATGATGGTTGTGTTCCCTGATTCTGGTTGTGTTCCAAAAGAAAGTCTTGAGGATCTATCCAGTTAGGTGGCTTACTCATATAACATTTTTTATCTTTTTTGAATTGCACATATATGTCGCTTAACATTTAATAAGTTACTTTCATATATTTTCTTTTTAGCCTTCACAGTACATTCATAGGTAGATGTTGTTATTGTACACAATCCATATGTAGATACTGTGGAAACTAAGTGGCTTACCCCAGACCATATGGTTGGTTAGTAAGAAGTTACATGGACTTGGAGCAAGGCTAGTTTCACAACCTCACTATCTCTGGGAAGTAAGGGGGAAAAAACGGTCAGCTTTGAAAAAATTTAATTGAGACCACCAGGTCTGAGATTAAAACATGGTGTTAGAAGAGGAGAAAACATTTGTGACCAAGTAAAGGGGGTTTGGGGATAATATCTTTTTCTGTTAGTTATAGCACATTATTTGGGGCAGATACATGTGACTGTCCTTGTTAATGTGACAGAGCAGATGATCACTGAAGTTCAGTATCACAGTAGGAAACGTGTTCTGCTACTCTTATTTAATATGCAAATGTGAGAAATCTGTTCCCTGTTAGAAGGCAACTCACAAAATAAACAAATAACATTGTATATATTAACATTAGCAAATGAGAACAGAAAATAGATGACTTTGAAAATCATACTTTTTAACATACCATGTGAATAATGCATATTCCTTGGGGGTGAAAAAATTAACAATCTGTTCATATTGGTTGCCAGAAAGTTCTTGAATTTTAAATATGGATAGTTCTATTGTGACTGTGAGGGCTAACAGATCTCTATGCCTGAAATTTCAGAATAACTGGTAAGGCTTGCATAGAATGGATATTCTGGACACAAAATGTGTACTCATTTTATCAATGCTAATATCTTACTGGGGTACAGTGAATATTTCTTTACAAACCTCTTCCTCTGATGTTATTATGAGCAAGAGTATTTGTTACTCAAAATGTAGGAAAAAAACGTAAATAAATGATGGGTGGATTAAAAGATTAGCAGCAGCAGAGAAATCACCATCATTTGATCATTTATATTTGGAAATGGTAGAGTGATAGGCTTAGTGAAGCACATTAAAATATTCCCAACTCATCAGGAATTCTGAGTAAGACTATATACCTAAGTTAATGTTTCCTCCTTTCCCTCTCCTTACCTTCTAAGGTTATATATTTTGGGGCTATTTGGAAATATGTTCAGTCATTATAATTCTCAAGATAATATCATGTAAAATTCTGTATGAGATTTGTGTTTTAAGGCTAAAGAAATGCAGTTATGTCAGGGGGAGTTCCTGGATTAGATTGAGGTATTGACTTCATAGAAAGAGTAAGAGCAAAAACCACTGCAGGTAGGATACCTGGGCAGTGGGAGGTCTGGACTACTAAGAAGACTACATTTCTAGTCTGAGAAAGTGAAGGAGAGAACCGTAGTGACAGAGAGGCTGATGCTATTCTCTGTCCAAAAGTTGTCTGGGACCTTTCTAGCAGCAAGAAAATGATGGAACCTGAAAGAAAGAAAGCTTACAAGTCTGAATATCAAGAAAGCAATCATATTACACACCAGCATTTAGATTTAAATGAATTATTTTTAGATGAGTGACATTTGTCTGTATTTGTGTTTTGCAATGGGATGATGATGAGGAAGGATAAAATCGCATGCCTGCCTTTAAAAGTCTATTAATAAGCAGGGGAGAGAGACATGTCCACAACAAATATAAAAATAATAAAGAATATAATGAGAAAGGACCACAGAGGTGGGAAGGATCAGAGGGTATCTGTGAAAAAGAATGTCAGTCTAATATAAAGATCATTTCTTTGGATGAATTGAAGACAGCAATGTCTTTTCTTCAATGTCAGCTACAGTGTCACTATTTTAATATTCCTTTCTTACTGCACTCTTAGTGAGATGGCACACTGAACTTTTCCCCCAGGCAGATAGTGGTTAAAGGAGTACTGAGCTTTACTAGTGAACTTTTAACCACCATTTGTTGATGGTGGGAAATAGGTTTCTAGTTAGACTATAGCATAGATAGAGGACTCTTGACTTTTCTTGAGAAGTGGGTGGTGGTGCAGACAGGTGAGGCTGTGGCCCCTCAGGAGGACTGAATTACAGCACGAGCTGTGTCTAGAAGGGCTGCTTAGAAGGAAGATGGAGCAGTGGTGGCCAGGGGTGTTGTGTGAGTCTGTAATAAGGGAAATGTTTGTTTTGTTTATGAAGTCCACTGATCAAGCAGAAAAGGACTTTAAATTTATTACTTTGAGTTGTTTTTTGCTTCTTTTTTTAACTTGCAATTCTATATGGGCTTTCCTGATTATCCTGATTTGCATGGATATGAATAAGTAAAATCTTGTTAATGTGTGATACACACTCTTTGACAGGTTTTCTAGAAATTCAGAACACTACTCAGAAATGTATTAGATATGCTATACTTAGTGAAAACGTTCAATTTATTTATTATTAACTTTTTCTTAGCCATGTTACTGGAAAGAATCATTAGACTGTCCAAAGTCGTAGGTAAGATGAAATCAATTTGATGCTCAATCTTCTTCCTTCCTTCCTTCCCCCTTTCTCTCTCTCTCTCTCTTTCTATGGTTTTTCTCTCCTTCACTTTCTCAGATTAGAAATGTAGTCTTCCCAGGAGTCCAGATCTCTTTTTTTTTTTCCTTTCTCTTTTTTCTCTTCTTTCTGTTTCCTTTAAGAGAATCTTCTTTCTCTAAAAAGTGACTCAGTATCAACATCTGGCTACCATTCCTAGTCCTAGACAACTTAAGCATTTAAAATGTTTGAATTCAAAGAAAGGGATTATTATTTATCAAAGAATGTGTACTTTACATCCTTGAGAGAAGATAAGTATCTGTTTGAGTAGACATGGTGGGGGTATTAGGGTTCTTCAGAGAAAGAGCCAATAGAATGTATATGTATATTACTCTACATATAGATTATTATATGTATAATGTATGTATAGATATGTGTGTATCTATATGCATATATGATATAATCTCTATATAAACATACAGATTTATTGTGAGGAGTTGGCTCATGTGATTGTGGAGCCTGAAAAGTCCCAAGACTGCAAGCTGAAGACCTAGGAGAACCAGTGGTGTAGTCCAGTCTACATGCTGGCAGGCTTGAGACTCAGGAAGAGCTGAGATTTAAGTTTGAGTCCAAAGCCAGGAAAAAAAAAAAAAAAAAAGAGATGTCCCAGCTCAAAGCAGTCAGGCAGGAGGAATTTCCTCTTATTTGGTAGAGGGTCAACTTTTTTGTTCTATTCAGCCCTTCAACTGATTGGATGAAGCCCACCCACATTAAGGAGAGCTATCTGCTTTATTCAGTCTATCAATTTAAATATTAAACTCATTCAAAAACACTCTCACAGAAATATCCAGAATAATATTTGACAAATAACTGGACACCCCATGCTCAGTTAGGTTGACACATAAAATTAACAATCACAATGGGGAAGACAGAATTGGTTATAGGAGGCAATGGTGTGAGGCTAGTGTGGCAGGTCAGAAAGATGTTTAGTCAGTGTGGTTTCAGCCAGAAACTAAAGATAGGCCATTTGGGCATCTATGTGCTATAAAATATTATTTTTTCCAAGACTGTAAAACACAAAATTTTAAAGGGCAGGATAAAGTAGCCACAAAAACCATGACTCTTAAAGGGTGAAGATCTTGTTGAAGGGTCTTCAAAATATGGACAACGAAGGTCGACAGGGTCCAGGTGGCATCCTCTGAGGCTTTGGACTTGTGGGACGTCCACAACTATGTCAATAGTATCTCCTTTAGATCTCCATTTTGTAGCATCAACTTGCTGAGTTTTCTGCTTACATCTTTCCTTTTTGATAGACAATTAAAATATTTTACTTACAGATTTTTACTGTCTTAAAACTGCATAAAGATGGAAGAGAGTAAATATTTTCAGCTAACAATGTGACCAATTACTTTTTTGAAAAGTAATATTTTGAAGGGAAGTCTGTCACCAGACTGAGTGATTGGTGGAGATGGCACACCCCTGGTCTTGGGTAAGACATTCGCACCTTCTGCCTGCACATGGAGCAGCTTCCTGAGTTTTCTTTCCTCCCTTTGTAAACCTTTGTGCTTCCTTTGTTAACATGTAAGACCACCCCCGGGGTTGTTTTAACTGCTCCAACTGATAGGGTAGGGCATTTACCTTGCCCTGCCTCAGGGCTGCCTCTTAATCTTCAGTGGTCCTCTCACCCTGTTGCACATGATTGCTCCTCTCAACAGGTAATTAGAAGAAAATGTACAAGTATGTTTTTGTAAGTCATTTACAATGAATAGGTGGGTCAAAAGCAGAGGTGAAAGACATAGACTTTGAATGCTAAATCTTGTTGAAATTTTAAGGATATCTTCTTGTATCGCATGGATTTCTTTTAAGTAGAGATAGCTTCATAGCAAGAGATTAATGTTGCAGGCGTAGAGGTTGCTGAACCTGAACAATCTTAGGAAGAAGCCATTCTTCACATATAGCTACCCAGGTTGCCACTTTGGAATGCATTTTCATCTACATGGAGGTTATATGTGGACATATTTCCTGTGACTTCTGCAACTGGAGAGATAAATACTTTCTGATTAATATTTCTGTGGTCAAGTTAGTTTCTCTGACCCTACCTCATCAAGGAACAAAGTCTACCACTCAATCTATGACTGACTTTCTTGCCAGGATTGTCACTTGTGTGCTCAATCCTGCTCTCAACCAGCAGAAGACATGATGCTAGAGCAGAGGCCAGAGGTCCTAGATCAGTTCACTGGTATTTCTCTCTATTTTTCTAATTCTAGACCAGTGTACATAGCTTTGTTTGGCTGAGAAGAGACAGAAATACAGACCTGACAAGGCAGCTAGGTCAGATAAATTCACCTTGGCAGTTACTGCCATGCAAGATGGCCGTTAAGCCTGATTCAACCCGTATCCAATTTGGAGAATTTTTAAACCAAGTGGTTGCAAACACTTTCCCTTTCTGTACTCAAAACATATCTATATATATCTAAGTGCAAACATTAATAATATAGTTTATCAAATAGAAATATAACAAGAAATGGAGCATTCCTGACATCACCAACATTTCTTTTTTAATCACATTCTCTTATTATTCACTTTCATTCGTTCATTTATATTGTGATAAGAACACTTGAGACCTACCCTCTTGAATTTTTAAGTGCACAATTCAGCATTGTTAAGGGTAGGCACAATGTCATAAGCAGGTCTCTAGGACTTATTCATCATATGTAACTGAACCTCTTTATACCTGTTCAACAGTGACCGTCTATCCCACAAATACAACATGTTTTAGTTACTTCCATATATGCATATTCATTTACAAATGTGTAAGAACTTATATGTAATGTTCATCATAAAACATGCCTATAAGTAGAAATTTGAAACATGATAAGGTACTAAAAGGAAGAGAAGCCCATGTTAGTATAATAGGAATAACTTACATTTATTGAGTAATTATTATGTACCTATATTCCAAAGGATTATGGCCTGGGGAACACATCCATTCACTTTGCAGTTTTGTCTGTCTAGATCATGATGTACATTTGCTAATTCCTGTCTTGCTGATCTCCCAGATACAGACACTGATTGCCTCCTGGCTTCTCTGTATTAACTTGTTTCTGTGCTGTTGATTTCTGAAGTTGGCTATGTAGACCTTCAGAATTCATGTGTCCTCCATATATTTTAGCAGGCATTTCTATAGATTTGGAATGTTTGCTTCAATCTCTGATTTTTTTTCAGCTTGGGGGGTGAAATTAATCTTAGTCTGCCTTGTGCAGTAGTTGCCAACAGTGGACATGAATATATGTGTTAAATATTTACAGCTTTTTGTTATAAATATGTAATAAAAATCTAAGTTCTTCTTATAAATATGTAATAAAAAATCTAAGGTCCTCTGACTCAACGTAGACTTATTACATTATGTAGTGTGGTTAGTTTTAGTACTAACATAGCATTATCCATTGCTTTTAAGTGATGTCAAGTTTTGCTCTTGTCTTGGGTGAGAAGCAAATATGGCACATACTTGTATAGAATTGTGACAGGGAAAGATGGTCTTTTAAAATGTAAGGTTACACTGTCTGCTGTTTGAAACTTTTTCTCACATTCAAAATGGTGTGCTCAAAAATTTTCCTTCTGTGATGATTGAACCCTAAGTTGGCCATTTTGCTCCTGTTGTGCTGTCTTTAGAATCATCTGATTATGAATTGGGGCCTGGAGGTTCAAACCTTATGGTCTGTCCTCATGTCTTCCAACTAGTATTTTAATTTTTAACTTGAAATAATTTCAGGCTTGGGATGTTGCAAAGATAGTCCTAACAATTTCCTTGTAAACTTAACCCAGCTTTCCCAAATGTTAACATTTTACATAACCGTAGCTAATTATCAAACCCAGGAATTATTGATATAACACTACTAACTAATCTATAGACCTTATTACAATTTTATCAGCTGTCTCAGTAATGCCCCTATTTTCTGGACCAGCATCTGATCCAGGACCACACAGTTGTCACATGCATTTAGTCTCCTTTAATCTGGAACAGTTCATCCATCTTTGTCTTTCAAAAGTATTAGCCAGTTGTTTTGTAGAATGTCCCTCAACTTGGGTTTGACATGTTTTCTCATGATTAAATTCAGTTTAGGAATTTCTGGCAGGAAAAGCACAGAAACGATGTTGTACTTTTCTCAGTATACCATATCAGAAGGTATATGATATAGAGATTTCTTACAGCTAGCAATGTGAGCTATATGATCACCCAGTTAAGGTATGTCTGCCAGGTTTCTCCAGTAGAAAGTTACTATTTTTCCCTTTATATTTTTCTTTGGATGATACCTACCTGCATTGGGGAGGGCAATCTGCTTTAGTGAGTCCGCCGATTCAAATGCTAGTCTCATCCAGAAACACCCTCACAGACACAACCTTGTTCATATGTAATTTGCATTATCAGAGGAGTATCTTCATTGTTTCCCTTTTTCAGTGTGTCATGTACCAAATATTCTGTAGCTTTCTAGAATACTCTCTTTCTCTATGCAAGCTGTGGCAAGCTTCTGGACTTGACATCAAGTGACTTTTGGTGGTTCCCCAAAATAATATGCATTTAACATGAATGCATTTTATTGCTCCAAGGGACAGCCATAAGAATGTACCACTTGCTTAAAATATATTCTAAATGTGAAGTTTAGGAGTGTTTTGGTCAATGAGAGAAAAATAAAATGTGTGTGGAGTTTTCCGAAGGTAAACCATCACTTAGCAAGTATTAATTTTCTCACTTGTACATAGTTTTAAGTAATTGTGGCTGATTTTGTGTTACACCAATTGTTTTGTAAAAGTGTTTTATTTAATTAGAAAAATATATCCATCCTACACATATAAAACAATATATTTTTACAAAGTTATATATATGCAGAAATGGGGGCAGGGTAAGAGATGTACTGCTCATTTTTATATTTCTCACTTCAGTTCACATACACCGAAATTACACAAAAGCATATTGAGTCTCTTTTTACATTTTGCCAACCAAATTTATAGTCCTGTGCACGTTTTTGGCAAATGGAGCCAGGTTGTTTCATCTTTATTCCCAATTCCTGTTCATTGAACAACAGTGACGCTCTATATCAAAACAGACCATAAACATGTTTCTTCAAAATGTAAAGCAGAAGTAATTATATTCTGCACAGTAAAAAAATGATTAATGAGGTGGTGTCCATAAAGTATTCATTTAAATAGCTCAGGGGAAAAGAGAAAACAAACAAACTTAAACACACATTTCCATAATCCCTTAAAACATAAAATTAGGGAGTTTTCAGATGAAAAATTTGAATCTTTTTTGATTCTTAACATTTATATATATATATATATATATATATATATATAGGTTCATATCCTGCTATCATCCTTTTTTTCACATTTAGTGCCATCTTTTCATTATCTCCCCAGTTTTTTTTCATATTTTTGTACCAGTCTGTGTAGTGCCTTTCTTCAATCCTCCTTGTCTTTGTCCTGTTTTATTCTTCTCATGGACCTCTCTCTGCTCCACCAAACAAGCAAAACATTAGTCTATTCCCTTTAGTAAACAATATATTTATTTCTAATTTACATTTCATGTTTTATGGAGCAAAGGACCTTGCTTTGTGTTTCCTGTTTTGAAGTGTCCCATCGCTGATTATAATGTATAATAAATAGTAATAATTTCTGAAGACACATGGATTTTCAGTATTCATTTGTTTTAAATTATCCAGCCAAATAGCAGCACTGAAAGCCTGCACATTTTTAAACATTCACTATCAGACATATGTAATCTACTTATGAGAACCATCTTTGGTTATTGTTGGAAAGGTAGTATTTTGGATATGATCATTGAAAAGCACTCATATAACACTGTCAGAAAGCATATTATTCTGTTCTGAAAACATCCACTATATTCTGCAGATGATTCTTCAAAAGAATCTTAAAACTACTAAAAAATACTTTTGCAAGTGTTTTATAATCAGACATAGGTAGGTTCATTTATATTTGTATGATATACATATAAAATGTGTGTGTGTGTCTGTATGTATATATATATATATGTATATATATATATATATATATATATATATACATACAGACACACACACACATTATATATACATTAGAAGGCTGGACACTGACAATTTGTATGGTGCTTTCAAGGTCCCCCTTCCCCAAATGTTGATCAGTTCTAGGAAATTGAATCCTACTTTTGTTGCCAATTCATTAAAAATGGCCATGCCTGCTGCCCAGGGCACAGTTATTCCTTCAGACAGCCACAGTAGGGGAAGAGATTTCTTTTTTTTCTTTACCTAATTAAAGAAAACAAATGAGCTATAATAGAAATTGTAAAGTCACCATCGGATATTTCCTTGGACTATCAGCTTTCCCAGATGGTCATTAATACCCAGACTATAACGCATAACAATTCTCATCACTTCTTGCTATGCATTGCATCTTGAAAACAGGCTTATTAAATATTTGGAAACTGGCTAATATCATTGGAAAAATAATCATATACAGTGTTGACTCTTAAGTGGTTTAAAGATTGATTAGTTAGAACTGAAGACTCTCTGGGACAAAAAAAAAAAGGATGCAGATAAATCAGTATCATTATATGAGGCAACAGGCATAATTTTGCTGTGTTCTGGGAAGAATATTAGTAGAGTCAGTCGACTGAGTATTAACTGGCTGCTTACAGCGTACTCCTTACTAGTCTTGTGCTTTTAGAGATACAAGGGAAGAGATACAAGGGAAGGAGGACCACAGTCCTTGTCCTTAAAACGCTGGGAACAGGTTGAAGACATGTGCTGTGTACAATCAAGAGTTAAGTGTGTAAAGGAGCTAGATTTTCCTCCAGAAGCTTTTATTCTCCCCTACCTCCCAACAAGTGAAGAACCAAAAGTCAAAGAATAACAATATGTAAAAATTTGATTTAAAATAAGTGAAAGTTTTGCAAAATCACCTGCATAAACAACTGATTGTTCAAAAATCAGTTATTGTGCTATTTGAAAAACACAATTTTATTTAAAAGTTAATCGAAGATCTACATGTTGAGATTGCTAAAACAGAGGAGGGAGGTAATGTTAAACCTATGACTTTTTATTTACATTTGCTTAGAGGTATAAATGTCTGTCTGAAGAATTCGGTAGCGTGCATCATCCTAAATTGCTCAACCATTACCTATTAGCACTTGGAAAGCATTCCCCACTATAGTGGTTCTTAAATGCCTTCAATAGTTCACATACTGAATTCAGAAATGCAATTAGCAAACTGAATATCATATCAACATTTGATAATTGCCCCTAAAATATACAGCATATTATGCAGTTTTACTCTGAAAATGCTATTCCTTAATTCAGTCCCAGAAAATTTCCATTCTTTTTGACATGTTTCATTTTCCTTCTTTATGCAAAAGTGATGGTGTTGAATGCTAATGAACTGATTCATGGTCAAATACCAAGCAGTTATTTTCAAGTAATTAGTTCAGCCTTTTGCGTCTCTGACATTCTGCAAACGTTTTCTTTGGATTCAAGATTTATCTTTTCTTAATAAACCAACTGCTGACCTTTAATAGGTACCTGTCCTAGGGAATAAAGGGAGCAGGACAGATCTGTCCTTTATGAATGGGTTAATAAGTACGGGCAGTTTTTTAGGCTGGAGCATTTGCTTTGGGTAGCCTTGAAAATTAGCCATTTGGCTAGAGAACATGAATGCTGTGTGTAGTAGGCATGACTCACGTTTCTGCTCTGTGCAGTCAATACTGGTATTTCTGGTGGGCAGAGGGGATGGGAAATTCACCAAGATTCCAGATGTCTTGGACCATAAGACTCTTTTTGCTTCTCCTGGATATGTTCTAACAAATCGTGGCCCAGTACTATGGCAGCTTCAGTTTTTCAGGTCCCACTGGCGGCTGTCCACAGCTCTTTCCATAGCTGTTGTTAAAACCAGACCCCTAGGGTTTCTTTTACTAACCTGTACAGTCTTTTTCCCTGTTGTGATTCTGAGGATTAATCTCCCGAAAGACCATAGATAATCCTTGCAAGCAGCAGAATGTTCTTTTATTGGTATTTCAGGGACTTCAGAATTCATGAATGATAGACGCCTTTGGGAAAACATACTACTTTAGATATTTCCTTCAAAACATGTGGAACAAGATGGATATCCAAGGACAGTGAGGCTTATTAGCCTCAGGAGAGCTTGATTTTCCACCCAAGTCTCTCAACTTAAAAATAAAATTTTATATTATTATCAAACAGGCATCATTTAAACCTGCCATCTTTCCCATTGCTTAAAAGTTTCTGTTATTTCTACATCAGTACTTCATAGTACCTTCAGCCTTCAGATTTCTTTATTCATCATTAATTCATTCAATAAGTTGTTCTAAACACTTTTTTATGTGCCAGGCACTAGAACATGCATTGAAATACAGATATCAAGAGAATGTGTTTCTCAAACTAGTGGTTACCAGTGGGGAGAGGGAAGGGAGGGGTAGGGGATTAAGAGGTACACACTATTTGGTGTAAAATAAGCTGCAAGTGTATATTGTACAACATGGGGAATATAGTCAATATCTTATAATAACAAGTGAAGTATATATAAACTTTAAACATTGTGAATCACTATATTGTACACCTGTAACTTATGTAATATTACTGCATATCAACTATACTTCAGTTAAAAAAAGAGGGAGAATGGGGCTCTTGCTTTCAATAAACTCATGGTCTAGTGGGAGACGAAAGTTAGTTAAACCGGCCATTGGAGCATGTGAAATCAGACTAGAGGAGGGGAGGGAGTCAGGTGATCAAAAAGAAACCTTTCAGAGGAGACAGTGAAGTGAACTGAATTTCAAATGATAAGAAGGAAGACAGAGAAAGAACATTCTACCACTAACTTAGTGCATCTGGTACCAGGGTTTGAGGTGTTATAAACCATGGAGGTGTTTGCAGCATAGCGACATAATTGACCGCAAAGACTCCCACTTAAGAGTTCCTGGGTTAGATTTTGTCTTACTACCTGTTGTACAACCTGAAACAGGTTTCTTCTTTTTTGTACTTTTGTCTTCTCGTTGGTAAAATAAGAAAAATAATTCTACCTTCCTCAGAAGTTTGTTGTGAGAATTAAATAAATAACAACAGGATGTGCTTAGACTAGTGTCTGGCAAAATAAAATAAATGCCGTCTTTAACTACAACCATACAGGTCCCTACAGAAGTGTTTGGATTAACATTAATTACAGAGGGAGATTTTCAAATTGGGACAATAACATAAACAGAAACAAACTTATGCTTTATAAATTCCAAAGTTGAAATAAAGGATGCAAGTGGGCATAGTTCAAGTTTTCCTTTCATTCCTGGCACTAAAAATCCTGTAAACTTTGGAGAGAAAATACAGTTGGATCATATTCTGGAGGGTTTAGCAAGGGCTGAGCGATACAAGGGTCTCTTACAGACTAGAATCCCCCTTTGAAGCCTTGAAGTTTGGGGAATTGGAAAGAAGATAAAAGCAATGCTTCTCAAAACTGTATGTGGGCCTGGTAATCAAATACTCAGTGAAAGGTTTTAGGGGCAAGTGTGAGAGCCCATTAGTAGGTCTCAGTTCCTAAAAGGCATGACATATGACCATTCCCATGTGTTCTGAGTGAAGCATCATATTTAAGGAGGAAAGAGGAAAGGAGAAGAAGAGGGAGAGAGAGAGAGAGAGCATATGAGTGAACAAAGCACAAGTACCAGAGGGGACTTGGGCATTAATATGGTGACACAGGGGCCATTCATTAGAAGGCTGTGGCATAGACAGTTGCCTGCAGAGACAGGGAGAGTAAATGATTGTCTTTACCATGGACCGCCATCACTGGAATGCTAAAGGAGTCAAGGCAGACCTAGATTACCCAGATCACCCTTGATGGAGTTGCTCATGTCCAGCTGAGAATCAGAGAGCACAGCCAGAATTACAAGGCCAGTGTAGATCTGAAACAGATCGAGAGCAAGAAGGAAAAGCCTTCTCCCTAAAACGTGGTGGTGGCAATTGTGTAAACTACCCCAGTCACCCTCCCTCATCACCCAAAGATTAGATTCAGCCCCTAGGAGAAGAGTGCAAGGAAGTAAGAGAGTTATAATCCTAATTGACTGAAAACTCACTAAGTTGGACTGGGTTTACATGAAAGTGACTAAATTGATTCTGAACCAGCCAGATACAGTTCAGAATCAGAAAATTAAATTCAGTTATAAGAAAATAAAGTTAAAATTTTGCACAAAGGCACTATGATTGCAAATGTCTGTACCCCCTACATGATAAAGGATTTAAACTTCTTTCTGAGGGCAGTTAGATGCCATTGAAAGATACTAAGCTGAGAGGTAGCATGATCATATTTTTATTTTTGTAAAAAAAATCACTTAGGGAGAAAATTAATTGGATTGGAGTGGGAGGAAAAGCAGCAGGGTGTAGATAAGGAGATCAGTTAGAAGAATATTGCTGAAATTCAGGCAAGAAGAATTAAGTTCTCTAAATAATACAGCCAAGTTGGTGGACCTGAGAGATATTAAGGAGAAAGAATCCACAGGACTTAATGGCTGGATTACACATGGGGTTATGTTGGAGGAAATGGAGGATACATTGATTCATTTAATATTTATGGAGCAGGTCTCGTGTGCCATACATGTGTTAGATGCAAGGAATATAGGAGTGAGCAAAAGAAAAAAAAAAAGACCAGTCATGACCGTCAGGGAGCTTACAGCCTAAAAAGGGTGATACAGCTGCTAATCTGACAATCACATAAACAAACGTAAAATTACAGCTAAGTGATAGAATTCAGAGTTTCATGATGCGATAAAGGATTTAAATCAGACAGGCAGGTAAAGAAAGGTTATTTGAAAGAGGAACAACTGAGCTTAAAATGGAAGGATGGGGAGGGGTAAATTTAGTTTGGGGGGAGGAAAGATCTGTCTGACATTTCAGATATTCTGATTATGACCATCAGTAAGAATGCACTTTCCCTAGTGACCCAATATCCACACACACAGACACACATAAATATAGACACAGACAGACACAGAACCAAAGTTTTGTGAATCAAATTTACACTAACTACTTGCAGGTACTCTGCCATGATATGTTAGTCTATTTTATTTTGTAATGTTGTACACAGCCCATTAAATGGATTTCCTGATCCACCCAGGGGGGGTGATCTGCAGTTCACAGAGTACTGACTTATTTATTGACCATGTTAATTGAAGGTATACCATACTAAACCTTTCTATCACAAAAACCCTGTAAGGTAAATACTAACATTAGTCCCATTTTACATACAGGAAAAATTAAGGTCCCTGGGCTAAACCACACAGTTAAGAAATGGTAGAGCTTATGTCATGAATAAAGCAGAGACTGAATGCTTAACCACTACACTGTATCGTCTCGTTGCTTACCCGGACATCTAGATGGATGGGACTACCCCTTAATAGAGATAATAAGCTAGAAAGTAAAAGGACAGAATGTGATCTCCTATCACATATGCATCATATCTTTTCATATACATAAAAGCCAGACTTACCGGTATGGCATGCCACTGACCAAAACAATGATTGTGAAATATTTCCAAAGGAATTTAAGAAAAAATGGACCACAGTGATTTGCTTTGCCAAATTGAGATTTGGCACAGTAATCCTTAAAATTTCTAATATCCTCTATATCCTTATACAAAATGATGGAAAGACTAGCCACTTGGACATTGTGAGCCATGTTGTGATGTACATCGTGACTCGGTGTGTGCACACACACATAAACACACATCCCCCAAAGCTTCACAAAGCATTGTTTATTCTAATTATATGTGAAGCGTTATATTTTCTATTCTCTTTTGATTTTTCAAAATGCTGGCCAGGATCCACTAAATTAAGGTTTATCTGCTTATATACATCTTCCCAAGCATCTGCCATGTTTCGGTGTCATTTTCTTGGGAAAGAGCTGTGTCTTCAGAAATTCTCTATTAAAAATTCAGTTATCTCATGTGAGTAGTGACACTTTAATCCGTTATCAGTTCTTGACAAGTTAATGGGAATTAGATTATCAGATTGAATTCAGTGTAACAAATATTTATTGAAAATCACCTGTGTCTGTGCAAGGTTCAAATAACTAACTTCAGAAGCTGATGGCAAGAGCCGTGAAGGGACAGGACACAGGTGGGTAGCTTTTGATGGGGGGAAAGGGAAAGAAGATGGTTTAGCTTGGCTGTCCTATGGCAAGCTGCTGAAGAAGAGCTGTGTGGGATGAGCCACTATAGGGTGGGGTCTTGGGCAGATTCTAGGGGATCCTAGTGGTAACAAAGCTGATATCAGAAGCAAGGACCCTCCAGGAGCAACAAGCATACCCAACACCCAGATCTCAGATTCTAATACCATTCTCCAATAAAAGGATCCATGCTTGAAGAAATAACTGATTCTAGGGCTGGCACAAGATGACCCTGGAGTATCTTGTGTTGCCAGAAAGTAAGGGAGTGTTCAAAAAAAGCCCCCCAAAACAAAATAACCCACCATGATGCAGGTATGTAAAAGGGACACAAGAGCCAACAGAAAGAGCTCCACTGGCCAAAGCTGGAGCAATTTAGCAACAAAGCAAACACATTATTGGATTAGAACCCAAAGTATAAAATAAATCTCTGTGAGTCCATATGGATATAAATAATTGAATAAATAAATAAATGGGAGATAACAGATAATTCTCAAGCACAGATGAAAATTAAACAATTTAAGTAGATAGTCTACCCTCAAGGAGGTGGAGCATAAATCCTACCTCTTATATGACTTCCTTCCAAAGAGCACAGTATGGAAATGGGGAAGAAAAGAGGAGCTTTACAGTGGAAACAAACATCACCTTGGCCAGGCAGTGAAGGTTGACATCAAAAATGATACGTCTTACAGATAGCATGTACCCTTGATATGATGTGATGATGAAAATAGAACTTTACCTCTGTCATCTTCTTTACAAAACCCCAAATCTCAGTCTAATCATAAAGAGAAAAATTATATAAAAATATTTAGGGGCAACTCTACAAAATGCCTGACACTACTCCTCAAAACTGCCAAGATCATTGAAAACAAAGAAAATCTGAGAAACTGTCAGAGCCAAGAGGAGCCTAAGAAAGCATGATGACTAAATGTAATGTGGTATTCTGAATGACAGCCTGAAACAGAAAAAGAACATTAGGTAGAAAGTAAGTACATTTGAATAAAGTATGGAATTTAGTTCACAGTAATGTATCACACTTGCTTCAGTGGTTGCCACAAAGGCACCACACATAATATGACGTTAACAATAGCAGGGAGACTGCATGTTACAGGTATGGGAACTCTTGGAACTAGTTCACAGCTTTTCTGTAAATCTAAGACTATTCTAAAATTAAAAGTTTATTTAAAAACAAAACAAAACTGGTATTACAAATGGTAAAAATCTGATGTCTGCGTTACAACCTCCAACAAAACAAATTCTCTTCCTTACGCCTCAGCCTCCAGCTGGCTTTACCTATGTTCAAGAATAGATTCTCTACTTTTTTCACTTGAGCACTAAGTTGCCAAATTAATTCAAGCTTAAAAAGCTGGCAGCAAAACCATTAGCTGTGCAGGTGAGTGACTGAAATGATGCATTTTCAACATCATCAGAGCCCTCTGGCACACAACTCCTTATATAAAACAAATAAAGTGTTATGAGACAGTAAATTGAATATTATGTAATACCAAATGATCAATTCAATGTGCCTTGTCAACAGAAAAATAGCAACTGCTTGCAGAGAAATCAACCAAGTAATTGCTGTGTGTGACACAGATAGTGTTTTCTTTGGAGCAGCTGCTGACACCTCAGGAGAAGGGGCGAGGGCAGGTGGTGATAATGTCACTGACTCTTTTTAAGTCGTTGTTCTATAGTTTTTTCCCTCCTCTTTTGGTTGCTGTCACTAGTTGGTCTCTATGGAGAGTGTTAAACCGATCGGTGAGGCTACTCAGCACAGCCAAAGTTGAATAGCTTCCAGATAGTCAATACTCCACACCAATGTCTTATTGCGATGGGCTACATTCACTCAGTCCCTCTGCCCACCTGCCCTTTCCCCTTGTAGAACAGAAGCTTACTATTCCTCAGAGCTCCCTGCGTATCCAGAACTGTGCTAAGGTTTTATGTACATTAACTTGTAAAGCCTTCAAAATAGCCCCATGACTGGGGGATCTAGTTACAAATGAGAAAACTGAGGCTTAGACAGTTTAACTAATTTGCTCAAGATCGGAGACTAGCAAGTGGCTGAGCCAAGATTTGAGCCCAGATGATCTGTCTTCAGATCTGGTGCAGTTTCCAGGGTACCACCCAGCCTGCCCCACACAGCCTGTACACAGAGGCAGTCACCTGGATGTGTGTCTGCTTCCCCCACTAGACTGAAAACTCCATAAGGAAATCGATTACATTGGTATTAGCTCTGACCCTCTTACATCAGTTTCTAGGAACAATAAAAAACCCTTTGTAATTATTTGCTAAATAAAATACACAAAACAGCCTATAAAATATTATTTGTTACTGTTTTAAAATGTGTATTATGCATGTAAAATTACATTGACCTACAAAAAGGTAGTGAGGTCTCGCTAATGGTTTTGTGCCTTTTTCTTGTTCTTTATTGTTCCTGACAACAAAGGGCAAAGTAACCAAGAAAACTTTGCCAGCTGAGATGTTTAGAGAAGGAAATAGCCAGTGACAAGTGTTCCTTTTTCATTGCACAAAATCAGGTCTTGAAATAACATTTCCTTGAGAAAAGGTTTTCAGGAAGGATGCTCTATACTAGATTATTTGCATAGCCAGCAGGGTAGTGTGATTTTCTGGAGTAGAAAATTGCATCGTGAAGTGACCCAGTGCTTCTGTGAGAGGCAAAACACAATTAGTTGTGACACTGAGGACTGAGGAAAAATGCCCTTTCTACCTGGTACTGGGAAGCATCCACACATTTACATGTTGTAAGACTTGCTAGTCATTTGTTGTGCACTGAATAACTCTGAAGGAAGTAGATTGCCTGTCTCTGAAGGCATAAAGATGCCGGAGGACCAATGAAACATATGCTTCAGCATCTTTAAGTGGGAGCAGCAGCATTGCTCCAAGACTTTTCCGTCAGTTCATGCATTTCGTACTATAGACTGGGAGGAGAGTTTCTGAAGCTTCTAGGCATTGCTTAACATTCATAAATAAAAGGGGATCTTTGTTAAACAACTCTGACAGCGGTTCTGCAATGGAGCTACCAAGAAGATGTCAGACCTGGGAAATCAAGTAGGGAGGAATGGTGGCAGAGTGACTTTTTGATTCTTGCCATCGGGATCTATAAAAGTAGCTGAGTGAGAGGTGATGGAACAGAATACAAAGAAGTAGAAGAAGAGGGAGGAAGGAAGAAAGAGTAAAAAAGAAGTAAAGGAGAAGGCGGTGAATAATGAAAAAAGAAAGAGGTAGAAAGATGGAATAGTTTCTTAGGGCTGCCGTTATCCAAACTGGATGGTTTAAACAACAGAAGTTCATTGTCTCACAGTTTTTGAGGCTAGATATCTAAAATCAAGATGTCAGCAGGCTCATGTTCTCTCTGAAACCTGAAGGGGAGAATCTTTCTTTGTTTCTTCCAGTTTCTAGTGTTCACCAGCCATCCTTGGCATTCCTTGGCTTATAGATGCATCACTCCCTCCTCTGCCTCCCCCATCACATGGCTGTCTTCTCCCGGTGTCTCTTCCAGTTGTCCTCCCTCTGTGAATCTCTGTGTCCAAATTTCCCTTTTCTTATAATGACATGAGTCAGATTGGGTTAGGGGCCCACCCAACACTAGTATGACCTCAACTAATTACATCTGCAACACTGTTTCTAAAGAAGATGACATTCTGAGGTACTGGGAGAGAGAATTTCAACATATCTTTTGGGTGGACATAATTCAATACCATAACAAAGAAGGTTTTGCCAATTAAAATTAATTTCAAAATGTGACCTAGCAAGAGCAAAATTTGTTATCGAAAGCCAGAGAATCTTGTGGAAAAAATGGTCTACCCTACCCAGCCTTTGGACATGTATATGCCTTCACCGCCTTCAGAGAGAAGCTTATTTCTTAACCATGGGCATGGAGGTCTGTGCTGGGTACGTGGCAGGTGGCTGTATGAAGAAAGCTGAAGGGGCGTGTGATACTTAATTTTGTATATGCAAAAGTGATAGTCTTGCACACTGGACTTCATATATGCAAGGTGAGGGAGAAGAAATGCATAGAAATCACTGACTGGGGACGATCTGTGAGCCATAATGTTCAAGAGACTCATTAGAGTAGAAGCTCCGTACTGCAGGGAGTCTGGGGTTTTGTGATTGTTGTTGTTGCTGTTACTCAGCTCTGTATCCCCAGTTCCACAATCTATCTCCAGTGCCTGGCGCAGTCATCTCTTAAATTTCTGTTGTATGAGTGAATGGAGGAGCTGATGAGAGTTAGGGCTGGGTGGTGGAAATAACAGAGGCTACTAAATCAGAGTTGCTGGTTTCAAACTTTAACTCTGTGACGTATAAATTGTGGAAAAACAGCTATGTCATTCTGAGACACCATATACTCACGTGTGATAGCACATAATTATTAAGACTTTTATGAATATTAAATTAAATGCCAAGGAATATAAAGCATGCAGTACTGTTAACCCTCTTTTCTTTGGTCAGTGACTATTTCAAAGGTGCTGCTTTGAGTACAGGACAGCACATGGTTTCAGTACTGTGAAGCAATACATAAAGAAAATGGTACAGAATTCTTCACCTCCAAAGAGTTTCACTATAGGTAGCCAGGCATGCAAAAGATAAAGTACCTTAAATGATTAGAATAAAAACTGCATCTTGCAGGAGTGACCATAAATAATTGCCCTAGCATTTCAAAGAAATAAGATGTGTAGGAAAAGCCCTCTGCTCATTTCCCCATCTCTGATACATACATTTCTTTCACAACAGTGCACGCTTCTGAGTACCCTACTAACCAAACAGCTTGATGTAACTCAGTGTCATTATTTTAAATTATTTTTCTCAGAGATTTCTTTTTTTTTTCTTTTTTTTTTTTTTTTTTTTGCGGTACGTGGGCCTCTCACTGTTGTGGCCTCTCCCGTTGCGGAGCACAGGCTCCGGATGTGCAGGCTCAGCGGCCATGGCTCACGGGCCTAGCCACTCTGCTGGCATGTGGGATCTTCCTGGACCGGGACACGAACCCGCGTCCCCTGCATCGGCAGGTGGACTCTCAACCACTGCGCCACCAGGGAAGCCCAAGATTTCTATTCTGATCTGTCAGCATTAAATCTTTATCAGCTGCTGGACTCAGTGCTATGGGATATGGTTTATTTCGGGTATCTCGTTGACAAGGGACAAATAATCTTCAAGAAATCGGAAATACTGGGAGATGGTAGAGATATTGGGAAGATACATATACCCAGGTAGCCAGGAAGGGCTCAACAGTGCAGCTTCAGAAAGCGCACATGGCAAGGGAGTATAGTGGAGCCTGCCTTCAGGTAGAAGGGGAATCATAAGAAACCTACCCCTAGAGGGTTTCTTCCCAGGAACTGATTCGGAATCAGAGACTGTGAGGGGGACCTAAGGAGCAAAAGATCCCTGATTCTCTTAGTGTTGTATGTTGACCCTGCTCTGTTACATGCACATGTACATCTACTTGTTCTTTCTTTCTCTTTTTTCCCCTTGAAATTCAACAGCCATCTGCCCTTTCCACCTTCTAATAGTGATTCTTTTGCTACTGCATATCTAATTCTGAATATTTATAATTTCTGCTTCCTCTTGACTCCAGGTTGCCATGTTAGCTCCTAGAATTTCCGGCAGAACTTGCTTATTTTATCAGTTTATTTCCAGCTTCGAGTTCCTGAGAAGAGTTTCTAAAAGAGTCTGAGAGTATGACAGGCACTGCGATTGGCTTTTCTGGTTAAGCCCCTTGCCACTGTCCAGAAGAATGTTAGAGCGGCACATCACCACTTTATTGAGAGACCCCTAGAAGCTTCAGTGAAAAGATTAGTAGGCTGAACAAGAGGTGTTTGATATTGAAATAGCATTTCAAGACCTATCACTACTCACTTGGCCAAGTTATCTACCTTTCATGGACCCCAGTTCCCTGTTCTATAAAATGGAAATAGTATATCTGAAACAACAAATGAGACAATAGAGGTTATTATAAAGTTACTGAAAACTCTAAATTCCTGTATATACATCAGCTATTTCTACTATTATGATTGTACTGTATATGAATCAGAAACCATTGAACTAATGCACTTTAAAAAAATCAATTCAGGGAGATAAAAATGACTTTCTCTGTCTTAGAAGAATATAACTCTAAATTTTTTTAATCTATAAAATTTTCTCTGTACTCTTTACTGTGTATAAAAGCGTGTAAGTTAAACACAGCATCCTAACAGTGTAGCATCAACTGGTTTGTGTTCTGATTGGGGTTGGAGAAACAATAAATCAATACTGAAATCAGTATTCCTTAATACCCTCCTGCAATCAGTTATCACTTTCCTTGGGTCAGTAAGTAAAGGGCCATTTGTAAAGCTGCCAAACCTTAGTCCCCCATCCTGCAATTTGTGCCTATTTCCTTTTATTTTATCCATCACAGAAAAGAACAACAGCTGGACACATCAATTTGCATAATAAACCCTCCTGCTTGGATATTGTTAGAAGGTCAGGTCTCCACTCTTGCTGACACATCTCAGGCAGAACTTCTCCCTTTTTCTTTTGTTCTTCTCATAGCAGTAAAAACTATCTTTTGATCAGGGCTGTATTTCCTTTAAACATCTGGGTGTCTGAGTACATAAGACCCCTTTTCTACTTCTCTCGCATTTTCATAGTAGGGCAACTTTTTTTTTTAAACAAAAAAACTCCCACTCCTGAATAAATTACCTGGCTTTGACATTTTTATACATTTTAAAGGAAACTGGAATTGATGGAAGATGCTGACCCAAGAATTTAAAACAAACACAATTAAACAAGCTTTCACTTTTGGTTCTGATCAAGTAACTAGTACTGGTCTAGATTTCTTACTTAAAAAAACAAAACAAAACAAAACAAGAAAACTATAAAACTGGGAAAAATATATAAGATAATAGTTTTCAAACATCAGACAATAGGCAGAGTAAGATTGTGATGTAATAAAAATGGGAAAGTCATGAAATGAAACCCATATTCTCCCTGCCTGTCTGCATGGGGACACTTCCTTGAGTGCAGTGCAGGTAGCTATAGTACAAGAAGATCATGGTAGATCCATTGAGTTGAGGACATCAGAGTTCAGGGCAGCTGAAGTGGCTGGAATCTGATGGGCAGAGCATTGGAGAGCAATGGACTGCCTGGGAAAGTGTATGCAGAACAGAAGGATCCCCACAAATTCTTCACCAAAGGTAGAGCTACCCATGCAAAAGGTGAGATTATGCAAGGCTTGCCAAAAATCGGCTGCTACGGGGCAGAAAACAGACAGAGATACTAGAAATTAAGCAGTGCTGGGAGATGGTGGAACTCTGGTTTAGTCAGAGTGAAGAAATCATCTTAACAACCTGAACACGCAGCTAAGACAACACAAACAAAAATGCCTTAGTCATAATGACCGTGTCCTAGAGGAAGATCCACTTTAGACTTTAAGAATAAGAAAAGTCTCAACAAAATCCACAGAGGAGACACAGTTTAGTGTTTGAATCTTGCCAAGGTGGAGAATATTAGAAAACACCTTTGACTTTTCATAGCTCTCAAGATTAATGAAGCTAGAAATCCTACATTTTGTGTTCTCTGACCATGATGGGTTAAATTAGAATTCGATAACAAAATAATGAGTGTAAAATCCCCTAACATTTGGGCATTAAATTATACTTTCCTAAATAGCCCATGGATCAAAGAAGAAATTACAAGCACACAAATGAAAGTTTTGAGATACAGGATGTTGAAAATGTAACATATTAAAAATTTTTTATGGTATACATCTAAGGGAGTCCTTGGAGGGGAAAAATGTTTGTACAAGCTAAAAATAGAAGACCAAATTATCCACTAAAAACCAAACATTAGAGAAATTTGTCCATGCCAACAACTCACTTCTTGAAACCATTAATAAAATTTATATATATCCCTTATCAACATAGGTGCAAAAATCCTCAATAACATTTTAGGACAGCAATATAAAAAAGGATAATATCTCATTAGCAAGAGGAGGAGGTAGTCCAAAGAAAGCGAAGTGGTTTCAACATTCAAAAATCAGTCAACTCAATTCCTCACATTAACAGAAGGAGACAAATTCTGTGATCAACTCAGTGATTGCAGAGAAAGGTTTTGACAAGACTCAATCCCATCCATGACAAAAACTTGCAGCAGACTAGGAATAGTGTGGAATTTCCTCAATCTGATAAAGCACATATATATGAAAAAGGTATTGCTTACATTATATTTAATGATTAATATTGGATGCTTTCTGCCTAAGTTTTGAAAGAAGTCAAAGATGCCTACTCTCTACCTCTTCTATTCAAAGTTTTGATGTTGGTCATGGGTAACAGAATAAGTTAATAATAAGAAATAAAATGTGTAATAACTGGAGAAGAAGAAAATTGACTGTTGCTGTTTGTAGATGGCATGATTGTTTATGTAGAAAATCTGAAGCAATCTACAAAGAAGCTACAATAATTATTAAGTAAATTTAATAGTTTTCCCTTACAAAAGCATGCAAAAGAAATATTTCAGAATAAATTTAAGAAAAATTGTTTAATGTATCCTCACTGAAAACTACAGAACATTGCTGAGAAAAATTAAAGAAGAGTTAACCAGCTTCATGAATTGGAAGATTTAATATTGTTAAATGTCCATTCTCTTCACATTGATCATTGATCTATAGATCTGACACCATGTGAGTTAAAATCCTAGAAAGTATTTTTATAGAAACTGGAATTGTTTTAAAAATGTATCGGGAAATGCAAACAAGGTGGAATAACCAAATCAATTTTGAAACAAAAATATTTGAAGGATTTACACTAGCTGATTTCTAGAATTTTATAAGAGCTTCACTTATCAAATCTCTATGGTACTTGGGTAAGGATAAGCACAAAGATCGGTAGAAGAAAGTAGAACGTCCATAAATAGACCCACATATATATGTTTATTTTTTCTACAAAGACTCCTGGGTAATTAAATTAAATGATGCTCGAAAAATGGATTTCTGAAGGGAAAAATAATGACTATTGACTTTTACCTATCTCCATAGAGAAAATTAAGTTAAAATTGATAATCAACCTAAATGTAAAAAGCAAAAGCTATAAAACTGTCAGAAGAAAAGGTAGGAAAAAACTTCATGGCCTTGCAATTAACAACTTGCACGTGAACGTTCAGAGCATCTTTATAAGAGCCAAAAACACTTGGTACAACCCAAATGTCCACCAGAGGTGAATGAATGAACAAATTGTTGTGTATTATTACTAATGGAATAATGCACAGCAATGAAAATAATGAAACAAAGTGTATGACTCTCAAAAGCATGCTGAATAAAAGAAATCATGCACAAATGCACACATGCAGTATAATTCCATCTATGTGAATTTCGGGAACAGGTAAAACTAATTCTAGGGTGATAGAAATAAGATCTGTGATTCTCTGGGAAGAAGTTTAGAGATAAACTGACTGCAAAGGGACATGAGAATACTTTCTGAATGTTGTAAATATTTTATATCTTAATTGTTACAGTGGTTGCATGGCTATAAACATCTGTTAAGACTCATCAAACTGTTCACTTGTGTGCATTTTATTATATGTAAGTTATACCTTAATAGAATTAACTTTAAAAAATGTTATTAAGCTTGAGAAAGATACTAATTTCTCCATCTTGAATGAGTTATTTGGAAACAACTTTTAGGGCTTCCCTGGTGGTACAGTGGTTGAGAGTCCGCCTGCCGATGCAGGGGACACGGGTTCGTGCCCCGGTCCGGGAAGATCCCACATGCCGCCGAGCGGCTGGGCCCGTGAGCCATGGCGGCTGAGCCTGCGCGTCCGGAGCCTGTGCTCCGCAACGGGAGAGGCCACAACAGTGAGAGGTCCGCGTACCACAAAAACAAAACAAAACAAAAAAAACAAACAACTTTTAAATAAGTGGGTTAATGAATTTTTTTCTTGTATAGAATGTATCTTCTGTTTTATATTGGGAATCAATATAACATTGAGAAAATGTTAGAATAGAACACTATACTATTTTATAAATTACTTTCCAGGAATGTGTCTTTCCCATGCTGAGATATACCTTTGTTTTAATATCTTGTCACCATGTAAAATACATTTGGAACATTGAACAATTCCTACCTATTTCAGTTCTTTTTATTTACCTTCTACTTTGGCCTTGTAAACTGATTGACACTCTCTGCAGATTATACAGTCCTGACGATTATCCAGATTATTTGTAATGAAATAACATAGATCTATTTGTTCTTGGATATGTGTGACACATTTTTCTTCTAAAGTGAGTTTAACCTGTTTTGATCTTTGGTTTTTGTTGTTAATAATTTTATTCTGCTTCTTTCTCACTCCTATTTGAAATATATTCTGTAGATTCACAGCCTTCTTGTGCATTAATACTTTGACTTCCAGTTATACGCCGTATGTGAGATTCTGTGAACACTCAAAATTTTATGTGGATGTTGAGATTCATGTAGTCACATGTAATTTTCATACTCCAAGATGGTATGAAAAGGTTTATTACTCACATTAGGAGGCTTTCTGAAGGAGAGCAGGGCAGCCTTCTGAAGCAGGTCTGTAATGGCTTAAAAGAACTGGGAGAGGGGAATAACTTGGGTTTTTTATAGTGGTAGAGTAGTGGGGCTAGGGTTGAGGGTTCTGTCAGAAGCAGGGGCTTGTGTGGTTTGAACTTACCACTGGCAGCCAAGGAAAGCACCCAGGCTTTCTTACCACCTTACCCAGATGTGGAGCTGAAGCCGAAGAGGGAGGGGTGGAGCTTGAGAGCTGTCAGCAGTCAAAGGTCAGAAATGCATTCATACTCTTTATCAGGTATCAAGGAAGTTGAAGAATACTGTATTTAAAGTACCTTAAGTCAGGTAGACTGGCCTTGGTTGATTTTTTTTAAACAGAATTTTATTTTCTGAGTACAAATTTGCCTTGCATCTAGACAGGGATACAGTCTTGACCATTAATGAAACAGCATAGTCACTAAAGGTTATGGACAGAGTTGTTTAGATTCTCGGAAGTATTCTAAGCCCAAACGAGCCTTATTCCATACAGAAGTCTGGCTGGATAATTTCTATAGCCCTTTTCAGTTTTCTTTGAGTCTTTGAATTTAAGCATATTTACTTTGTTTCTTGACACAATTGGATCCTGTCAGGGAGAGGAAGTTTGAATAGCAGTTACACAGACAACTTTTTCCCTGCAACAAATTCAATTTATTGATGCTCTAATGCCCTCCATTGATGCATAAGCTATTTTCTGTTTAGCTATGACAGGAACTTTCAGGTGGTTGTTTGTTTTTGTTCAGAATTGGCTACTTATTATAATTGGCACAGCTAGCTATACACAGAAGGGAGTTTTTCCATCTAAAAAGAGTCCCCAGCCATAAATTATTCATTGGTCAGAGATCCAAGTTGTATTTGACATAAGCAAACATTAAAATAAAAATGACAAATACTCAGGTGGCAAACAATTCATGTGACTTGGAAGAGGAAAACAAAACAAGCCAGAGAAATTGATGAGTCATTCATCTTTCTTAAACTTAACTGTGGCTGGTCAAATATTCTTTGTTCCTATCTCTTTAGGGAGACTTTTGAGAAAAACTCAGTTGTCCGTATAAGTCCCTTAATAACAAATTCAGTATGGAGGGGGAATTACATTGAAAAGGCCACTGTGTAAACTTTAAGAACTGGAGACCTGGATGTTACAAGTTTAAGTTGAAGAAGCATGTTTTACCTGGAGTGTAAGCCTTCAGGATGATGAACATTTACAATAACATAGGACTACATTTGTACTGTTTATGGCTTATGTTTTCAGGACTGAAACTGAATAACTTTGTTTCTCTTGATTTATTCATTAGTTATCTCAGCAAATATTTGTTGAGAACTTATTATAAGCTAGATATGATGTTAAATACTTTGTACGTAATTGCAAATGAAAGGTAATCCATACTCTCAAAAGGAAGTTTCTGGAAAAATGGTGGAGATGGACAAGTAAATAGGCAATTGCAACACAGAGAGAAGTTCAATAATTACTATTAACATTTGTGCTATGGAAGCCTATAAGAAGGAATATTAACTTAGACTCCAGGGAAGTCTTACAGGAAGAGTAAATTGGAATTTGAGAGTCTACACTTTGGTAGAGTTGAGTGGGGAAATATCAGGTAAAGAAAACAATACACTGAAGACAAAAGAGAGCATGAACACAGGAAAAACCATAGTAGAAAGTGAGAGGGGCAGTCCTCAAAAATGATACTGAAGGAGTATTCAGAAGACAGAGGATAAAGGCTTACGAAATGATTATTGACTTGATCCTAAGAAAGATAGGGAGTCAATGAAGGGTTTTTAAGTAGGATTGTAATTTAATCAAACTTATATTTTAGAATGCTCACTCTATTTCAGTGTGGAGAATGGATTGGAGGGAGACGGGACTAGAAATAGAGAGAATTTGGAACCCAGTCATTCTTTCTTTAATCATTGTCTCAGATTTCCTGTTTTATAAGGTTTGCAAAATCTACACTCTAAATTAAGCACTTCTATTGTAAAACAGATGGCATTGAAGGTAGGTGGTAAAACTCAACCACTAATTACTGTCGGCCAAATGGCCTGCAGTCAATATAGAATGTTGCTTGAAAACATATCCAAATGGACATCCTTCTGGAGTCTTTATCAAATAAACTTATTTGTTGGAAGGATGTAAGTGTGAATGGAAGCAGGCTCTTTGAAAGAATAAATTTTCAAACTTCAGATAGTTCTTTTAAAGCAATTATTAATAGCTAATTATTATTAATAGTTAATAATCTGAGTATATTTTATTCTTATTTTAAAAACAATTAAAGGTATTTTACAGCTTAGGATTTCATTTTCGATAATGAGACACCATATCTGATTTGGAGTGGAGCCCACTTTAAGTTTGGGTCCAAATCCACTGTTTGGCTAGGTAGTTATTTATGTCAGTGTTAAATAAGTACCAAATAGATTATGTCCAGAGCATCTTAAATACATAAACTTGAAACTTTGAGAAGTTTATAATAGCATTTATATATATTATCTTTTAAATCTATTATTATTTGCATGATAATCATAATCTAAAGGTATTTTACTCACATTTATGAGGGACGTGAATACAGACACATAATATAGGAAGTGAAACTAAACAATACCACAGTACTTTATAGATCTTTATAATTATGTGAAATGTACTTGAACTTTTAACCGTAGTTCTAAGTCTCAGGATCAACTGAAGTATAAAGAAACTATATACAAATATTCTCTAGAGAGATTTGCTATTAACATTTTAAAAGAGATGAGTTTATTGAGTGTTTGTTTTGTGAGAAACAGAAAATCTGAAAAGTTATATGTTTAACCAAAATTGGTTTTGCACAGAATAAAGTAAAATTTCCAAAAGATTATTCTGTCATTATTAAAAAGCAGATACTGTGAAAATTCAAATATGCTTTCATCCCTTGGAACTGGAAACTCATAGAATTGTTCTGTAAAATAATACTGGCTACCTGGAGTGAAAGAGCTCATGTATGAGATGGAAGAAAGTACAAAGAAATGTGTAGCTTGGATAGGATTGTAAAGCTGAAGCATTTTCTTCGCAGAGAGGACAGACATTTTTACCTAGTAACAAGGAGCTTACTTTTACAAAGGAAGTGACTTAGATTTCTAATCCTACGGGGAAGAATGTAGAGCCAGAGTACATGAAAGGCAGATTTTATCTTTTCTGCACTAACACACCACAAACAAAATCTTCTAATATAGATTTTGAGACTTTTTTAATGCCTTATTTCTACAGTGTGATTATCTCAACCATGTTGTCGTCCAGATTTAATCATTATTTCATTCAGCAAGTATTACTGAGTTAACTACTATGTGCCATGCGTTGTTTTAGGGACTTGTATATCAGTAAACATCATGATTAAATATGTTAGCTTTTCCAGAAGTTATTTTGTGATGGTGTTAAATTCCAGACATATCTGCTGCTAAGAAAGAGTTCTGTTCTTTTTTAAAAAACTTTTTACTATATTTTTTTAATTTTACTTTTTTATTATGGAAAATTTCAAAATTATAAAAGTAGGGAGAATAGTAGAGTGAACTCTTATGTACCCATCATACAGTTCAACAATTATCAATATACAATCAAATTTACTTCATCCTCAGCCCTCTCCTCCTCTTCTCATCCCTCACTGAAATTGTTTTTGTAACATTTTACTGAAGCATCGTAAACATGCAGACAAGTGTACACATAATATCAATACATTTCACAAACTGAAGGCATTTGTGGAGCCAGTACCCAGATCAAGGAACAGAATATTACCAGTCCTCAGAGGAGACCCATTTCCCCCCAAATATGCTATTCATCTAAGAACATAAATGAATTTTGCTTATTATTGTACTTTTCACAGTGTATATAAGGTATATGTTCATGGAATCACATAGCCTGTACTCTTTGTGTCAGGATTCATTTTTTTTTTTTTTAGTATTATGCTGCATGTATCATGTGCATATACCATAATTTTTTCTTGTGCTTTCTATATTTAAGGATGTGAATTATTTGAATAGTTTCAGGTTAAGGCTATTAAGAATATTGCTTCCATGAACACTATACCAATAAATAAATAAATAAACGGAATGGAATTGCTGGGTCATACAGTCAGTATGTCTATATTTAGATTTAGTAGATTCTGCCACACTTGTCTAAAGTGATTTACAACTTATTCTCTCACCAGCACAGAGTGTTCTTTCCCTTTGCTCCACGTCCTCATCAAGACTAGTTTGCATGTTTGTTTCAATTTACTTACTTTAGTAAGAGAGTAACGTATCTCATTTAATTTGCATTTTCTAGCAACCAATGAATTGATAACCTCTTTCCTTCTCTTCTCTTCTCCCCCTCCCTCTTCCACTCCCAGTCCTAGTTCTTCTTCATTGTCATTGTCATTATCATCATTTGGATATGCTCTTTTGTAAAGAGTATTTTCAAGTCTTTTGTCCATTTTTCTTTTTCTTTTAATGATTTGTAGTTCTTTAAATAATCTATATGCACTCTAATTATTTTTATCCCACGGTTGCCTTTCAACTCTCTTAAAAGTGTCCTGATTAACAACATTTCTAAATTTCAAAAATAAAACTGATATAGGTTGTGGGTTTTGTTTCTTTTTTCAGCATAAATCACATTTTTAACAGAAAATATCTATATTTTCCAAAACAAGAGAAAATATGTGAGAAGAGTGGCATTGTTTTACATTAAGTTCCTTTTACATAAATTTACAGAACATTTTTTTTAATTCAAACAGAAAGTCACAAAAATTATAAGCATCCTCATCAGTTCACTCAGTCCCATGTAATTAATTTTTTTTCATCTTGATCTTTTGTTAGCAATTTTATGAATTCATCAGTTTTCCATTAGAGTTCTGAACATGCTTATTCATTCAGTTCAGCAGTATGGTCAGTTACCAGAAACCTGTACTTGTCAGAGTCTTTTCCATGAATTCCTTGAAGATGAAACCCTTTTATAGGAACATTTTTGCAAAATCATCACAGTACACCCAGAACTGTCTGTAAAGGATAAAAGACTTAAAAATGACCACAGTTAAAGATTTGATGAAACTTCATAATAACGCAATTGACAAGGAAATTTAGTTATTTCTGAGATATACATTTTAAAGTAATAACCAGAATTATGACTTACTGTACCACAACATATAAGATTTTTAGGAATTTCATGTAATGTCTGAAACATTTATATTAACATATTTCCATACAAATAACCCAAAGAAAGTTTAGTATTAGTTTTTTTTTAATTTTTGAATTTTGTTTTATTTTTTTATACAGAAGGTTCTTATTAGTCATCAACTTTATACACATCAGTGTATACATGTCAATCCCAATCGCCCAATTCAGCACACCACCATTCCCACCCCCCGCACCGCTTTCCCCCCTTGGTGTCCATACGTTTGTTCTCTACATCTTTGTCTCAACTTCTGCCCTGCAAACTGGTTCATCTGTACCATTTGTCTAGGTTCCACATACATACGTTAATATAAGATACTTGTTTTTCTCTTTCTGACTTACTTCACTCTGTATGACAGTCTCTAGATCCATCCATGTCTCAACAAAAACTCAATTTCGTTCCTTTTTATGGCTGAGTGATATTCCATTGTATAGATATACAACATCTTCTTTATACATTCATCTGTCTATGGGCATTTAGGTCCCTTCCATGACCTGGCTATTGTAAATAGTGCTGCAGTGAACATTGGGGTACATGGGTCTTTTTGAATTATGGTTTTCTCAGGGTATATGCCCAGTAATGGGATTGCTGGATCATATGGTAATTCTATTTTTAGTTTTTTAAGGAACCTCCATACTGCTCTCCATAGTGGCTGTGTCAATTTACATTCCCACCAACAGTGCAAAAGGGTTCCCTTTTCTCCACACCCTCTCCAGCATTTGTTGTTTGCAGATTTTCAGTTGATGCCCATTCTAACTGGCGTGTGGTGATACCTCATTGTAGTTTTGATTTGCATTTCTCTAATAATTAGTGATGTTGAGCAGCTTTTCATGTGCCTCTTGGCCATCTGTATGTCTTCTTTGGAGAAATGTCTATGTCTTCTGCCCATTTTTGGATTGGGTTGTTTGTTTCTTTAATATTGAGCTGCATGAGCTGTTTATATATTTTGGAGATGAATCCTTTGTCCGTTGATTCATTTCAAATATTTTCTCCCATTCTGAGGGTTGTCTTTTCGTCTTGTTTATGGTTTCCTTTGCTGTGCAAAAGCTTTTTAAGTTTCATTAGGTCACGTTTGTTTGTTTTTGTTTTTATTTCCATTACTCTAGGAGGTGGATCAAAAAAGATCTTGCTGTTATTTATGTCAAAGAGTGTTCATCCTATGTTCTCCTCTAAGAGTTTTATAGTGTCCGGTCTTACATTTAGGTCTCGAATCCATTTTGAGTTTATTTTTGTGTATGGTGTTAGGGAGTGTTCTAAATTCATTCTTTTACATGTAGCTGTCCAATTTTCCCAGCACCACTTATTGAAGAGACTGTCTTTTCTCCATAGTATATCCTTGCCTCCTTTGTCATAGATTAGTTGACCATAGGTGTGTGGGTTTATCTCTGGGCTTTCTATCTTGATCCATTGATCTATGTTTCTGTTTTTGTGCCAGTACCATATTGTCTTGATTACTGTAGCTTTGTAGTATAGTCTGAAGTCAGGGAGTCTAATTCCTCCAGCTCCTTTTTTTTCCCCTCAAGACTGCTTTGGCTGTTTGGGGTCTTTTGTGTCTCCATACAAACTTTAAGAATTTTTTGTTCTAGTTCCATAAAAAATGCCATTGGTAATTTGATAGGGATTGCATTGAATCTGTAGATTGCTTTGGGTAGTATAGTCATTTTCACAATATTGATTGTTCCAATCCAAGAACATGGTATATCTTTCCATCTGTTGGCATCACCTTTAATTCCTTTCGTCAGTGTCTTATAGTTTTCTGCAAACAGGTCTTTTGTCCCCCTAGGTAGGTTTTTTCCGAGGTATTTTATTCTTTTTGTTGCAATGGTAAGTGGGAGTGTTTCCTTCATTTCTCTTTCAGATTTTTCATCATTAGTGTATAGGAATGCAAGAGATTTCTGTGCATTAATTTTGTATCCTGCTACTTTACCAAATTCATTGATTAGCTCTAGTAGTTTTCTGGTAGCGTCTTTCGGATTCTCCATATATAGTATCATGTCATCTGCAAACAGTGACAGTTTTACTTCTTCTTTTCCAATTCGGATTCCTTTTATTTCTTTTTCTTCTCCTATTGCCATGGCTAGGACTTCCAAAACTATGTTGAATAGTAGTGGTGAGAATGGACATCCTTGTCTTGTTCCTGATCTTAGAGGAAATGCTTTCAGTTTTTCACCATTGAGAATGATGTTTGCTGTGGGTTTGTCATTCATGGCCTTTATTATGTTGAGGTAGGTGCCCTCTATGCCCACTTTCTGGAGACTTTTTATCATAATTGGGTGTTGAATTTTGTTAAAAGCCTTTTCTGCCTCTATTGAGATGATCATATGGTTTTTATTCTTCAATTTGTTAATGTGGTGTATCACATTGGTTGATTTGTGTATATTGAAGAATCCTTGCATCCCTGGGATAAATCCCACTTGATCATGGTGTATGAGCCTTTTAATGTGTTGTTGGATTCTGTTTGCTAGTATTTTGTTGAGGATATTTGCATCTATATTCATCAATGACATTGGTCTGTAATTTTCTTTTTTGTAGTATCTTTGTCTGGTTTTGGTATCAGGGTGATGGTGGCCTTGTAGAATGAGTTTGGGACTGTTCCTTCCTATGCAGTTTTTTGGAAGAGTTTGAGAAGGATGGGTGTTAGCTCTTCTCTAAATGTTTGATAGAATTCACCTGTGAAGCCATCTGGTCCTGGACTTTTGTTTGTTGGAAGATTTTTAATCACAGTTTCAATTTCATTACTTGTGATTGGTCTGTTCATGTTTTCTATTTCTTCCTGGTTCAGTCTTGGAAGGTTATACCTTTCTAAGAATTTGTCCATTTCTTCCAGGTTGTCCATTTTATTGGCATAGAGTTGCTTGTAGTAGTCTCTTAGGATGCTTTGTATTTCTGCCATGTCTGTTGTAACTTCTCCTTTTTCATTTCTAATTTTATTGATTTGAGTCCTCTCCCTCTTTTTCTTGATGAGTCTGGCTAATGGTTTATCAATTTTGTTTATCTTCTCAAAGAACCAGCTTTTAGTTTTATTGATCTTTGCTATTGTTTTCTTTGTTTCTATTTCATTTATTTCTGCTCTGATCTTTATGATTTCTTTCCTTCTGCTAACTTTGGGTTTTGTTTGTTCTTCTTTCTCTAGTTCCTTTAGGTGTAAGGTTAGATTGTTTATTTGAGATTTTTCTTGTTTCTTGAGGTAGGCTTGTATAGCTATAAACTTCCCTCTTAGAACTGCTTTTGCTGCATCCCATAGGTTTTGGATCGTCGTGTTTTCATTGTCATTTGTCTCTAGGTATTTTTTGATTTCCTCTTTGATTTCTTCAGTGATCTCTTGGTTATTTAGTAACGTATTGTTTAGCCTCCATGTGTTTGTGTTTTTTACGTTTTTTTCCCTGTAATTCATTTCTAATCTCATAGCGTTGTGGTCAGAAAAGATGCTTGATATGATTTCAATTTTCTTAAATTTACTGAGGCTTGATTTGTGACCCAAGATGTGATCTATCCTGGAGAATGTTCCATGCGCACTTGAGAAGAAAGTGTAATCTGCTGTTTTTGGATGGAATGTCCTATATATATGAATTAAATCTATCTGGTCTATTGTGTCATTTAAAGCTTCTGTTTCCTTATTTATTTTCATTTCAGATGCTTTGCCCATTGGTGTAAGTGAGGTGTTAAAGTCCCCCACTATTATTGTGTTACTGTTGATTTCCTCTTTCATAGCTGTTAGTAGTTGCGTTATGTATTGAGGTGCTCCTATGTTGGGTGCATATATATTTATAATTGTTATATCTTCTTCTTGGATTGATCCCTTGATCATTATGTAATGTCCTTCCTTGTCTCTTGTAACATTCTTTATTTTAAAGTGTATTTTATCTGATATGAGTATTGCTACTCCAGCTTTCTTTTGATTTGCATTTGCATGGACTATCTTTTTCCATCCCCTCATTTTCAGTCTGTATGTGTCCCTAGATCTGAAGTGGGTCTCTTGTAGACAGCATGTATATGGGTCTTGTTTTTGTATCCATTCAGCAAGCCTGTGTCTTTTGGTTGGAGCATTTAATCCATTCATGTTTAAGGTAATTATCGATATGTATGTTCCTATGACCATTTTCCTAATTGTTCTGGGTTTGTTTTTGTAGGTCCTTTTCTTCTCTTGTGTTTTCCGCTTAGAAATATTCCTTTAGCATTTGTTGTGGAGCTGGTCTGGTGGTGCTCAATTCTCTTAGCTTTTGCTTGTCTATAAAGCTTTTGATTTCTCCATCGAATCTGAAAGAGATCCTTGCTGGGTAGACTAATCTTGGTTGTAGGTTCTTCCCTTTCATCACTTTAAGTATACCATGCCACTCTCTTTTGGCTTGTAGAGTTTCTGCTAAGAAATCAGCTTTTAACCTTATGGGAGTTCCCTTGTATGTTATTTGTCATTTTTCCCTTGCTGCTTTCAATAATTTTTCTTTGTCTTTAATTTTTGCCAATTTGATTACTATGTGTCTCGGCATGTTTCTCCTTGGGTTTATCCTGTATGGGACTCACTGCGCTTCCTGAACTTGGGTGGCTGTTTCCTTTCCCATGTTAGGGAAGTTTTCGACTGTAATCGCTTCACATATTTTCTCTGGTCCTTTCTCTCTCTCTTCTCCTTCTGGGACCCCTATAGTGCGAATGTTGTTGCATTTAATGTTGTCCCAGAGGTCTCTTAGGCTGTCTTCATTTCTTGTCATTCTTTTTTGTTTATTCTGTTCCGCAGCAGTGAATTCCACCACTCTGTCTTCCAGGTCACTTATCCGTTCTTCTGCCTTAGTTACTCTGCTATTGATTCCTTCTAGTGTAGTTTTCATTTCAGTTATTGTATTGTTCATCTCTGTTTCTTGGTTCTTTAAGTCTTCTAGGTCTTTGTTAAACATTTCTTGCATCTTCTCGATCTTTACCTCCATTCTTTTTCCAAGGTCCTGGATCATCTTCACTCTTATTATTCTGAATTCCTTTTCTGGAAGATTGCCTATCTCCTCTTCATTTAGTTGTTTTTCTCGGGTTTTATCTTGTTCCTTCATCTGGTGCATAGCCCTCTGCCTTTTCATCTTGTCTGTCTTTCTGTGAATGTGGTTTTTGTTCCACAGGCTGCAAGATTGTAGTTCTTCTTGCTTCTGCTGTCTGCCCTCTGGTCTGTGGGGTTTTTTTGATTGGCACTTTTAATATTTAGATTAAGAACTATTTAATTACATCAATATTATAAGTATTCTCCTCTGTATTTGTTTCTAAAAACTGTATTATTTGTCTTATACATTTAGATTTGTAAGCACCTTTTAGAAATTTGATAAATGTTTGATTCTATTATTAATTTTAAATGCAGTCTGACTTCTACAATAAAAATTTTAAAAGTTTCTTCCCACTAACTTAGAAAAATGACTGTTAGAGATATTAGAAAATAACTAATTTATGCTAATAAATAGGGCATACATATTTCTTTTTCTCCATGTTAAAGTCTCATTGAAACAAATATTTAGAGGCTAAAAAATGTAATAACTTATTAGCACCAAATATAAACTAGTGAGAATTATCAACAAATTGCTGTAAAAATGGAAATCAGTTGGTCCTGGATGGCAGATGAGACAAGTTGCAATTTTGAGGGGGATTCTTCTGGATGGAGGGGAGTTGGGCTTTCTTTGCCATGTCATGGAACACCAAGGCTAAGAGTCAGCAAGTGTAGCAGAAAGTGTGAGTGAGAATTTTTTCTGAAAAAAAAGTAGTGAGGAAGACAACTATAACCATCAGCTCCAATAACCCTTGTCTCACCCTAATGTTGAAAGTACGGATGATCAATATTTGCTCTCTGGCAAAGCAAACACACCACCTCAAAACAACTAGAATGTCCTTTTTAAATGAATTTTAGCTTGAAAACCCTAAGTGTCTTTAGAAGGAGTTAATGCATCTGGATAATGTTCATTTTTTCTGAAAAGTCATGTTCCCGTCATATCGAACAAAAGGATGTGTAGATTAAGAGTATAAAAGGAACAGGTGTAGTTAAAAAAAATAGGAAGAAATTACCAAGGAAATATTACAAAACTATTTCCTAGAACTGAAGAAAGGTATGACATTGTCTTTACATTGAAAAGTCTCACCAAATGCCCATTTAGCACAATGAATGAAAACAACCACAAATGAACATATATGATCTTGAATTTCACCAAAGCAGCAATAAAGAGATTATAAATGCTTCCAACATGGGGCAAGAAACAAATAATAATCAAGAATAATAAGAATAATAATAATCAAGAAACAAAGGAATGAAAAACAGACTAATATCAGACTTTTCATCAGCAACTCAGAACACCATAGCACAATAAACAATGGAGTTTTATTGTTTTGGGGGATAATGGATTATCAGTGTAAAGTTCTATACACCACTGAATTATCAGTCAGGTGGAAGGGCAGGAGAACAACATATTCAGACTTAAGGAATTTAGATAGTTTACCTTCAATTAACCATTTTTTTAAAAGTTACTGGAGGGATTTCTCTAACAAAAGGAGAAAATAAACCAAGAAAACTGAAGACCAGAAATGCAGGAAATAGTCATTCTAGTAAAGGAGAGCAGGAAAGGTCTGGGAGCCCTCAGCTCTCAGATAGATGTTTCTTGGAAAAAAAACATATAGATGCTTAACCTGATATAAAGGAGGGTAAATATACAGTTACTTCCCAAAATGAGACAGTGATTAAATATTTTTAAAAATCCCTTCATGAATATCTTGCAAACAAATTTATAGCATAATTTTAGGCCCTTAATTCCATATATAAAGGTGAAAGGGCATTTAAAGCTAGAGTACCAAAGGGCATGGCAGTTGATAATCTGTATTTATGGCAATTGATAATCTGTATTTAAAATAACATATAAAAATTAAACATTGGGAAGAGAATAGTGGGATGAGTGAAAGCATCAGTGAAGGTAAATCTTTTTTTACATCATGAGGGTGACAAATATGATCCAAAACTGAGAAAATCAAGAAATAGAAGTGAAAGCATTTGACTGTGAATTATAGGGGTACCTGCCAGAAGAACTAAAAATAAATAAGAATAAAAGAGGTTGCCTCTTAAGGGATAAGATGGGAAGATATTATATTCCTGGATAAGATCCCCAATTCTAGTTGATATTTACTATGTAGCTGTATTATCTTTACAAAAATAAAATACACCTGTTGATATATAAGATGTGCAGAAATAAAAATTGTGCTTTAAGATGCTTTACGTTTGAAGAGCTATAGACAGTGACAGACCATGCTGTAAGGGTAAAGGGAGATTAAATTGCCACAGAAAAGACCACACGTGAAAGTCCGAAGAACAAAGGCAAAGTTCTTTACTCTCAGCATGAAATGACTTAAGTTAACCTAAAATAATGGAAATAAATGAGTGATTTTAATCAGGAGAATGACATAATCTTTTATGATTATAATGTGATAAGAACACCTCTATACAGAGAGATCTGTATGTGTTAAGTCAGTCGGCCATAGGCAAGAAGGCTTAAACAGTAATATATTCTATAGATAAGCAACCACTGGCTTGCACATTGACTTCACACTGCCCCTTCAGCAAGGGAATCCCAAAGCTACAGAACTCTATTTGGGGCTTGGCTCCAAATCTTTGGACCAAGAAGCATGTCTGGGTATGTTGGGTGTTTGTGAATGTGTACATTTGGGAGTCCACAGTGATTGTGGTTGTCATGGGAAAGAGGGGCAG
>NW_006780574.1:1314212-1327106 GCF_000442215.2 Lipotes vexillifer
GAAAGAGTGGCAGAAGAAAGAGATACAAATTACCGTTTAGTCTGCCTGCTCTGTCCAATGCATACATCAACAACACCCCGACAGAGTTCTGAGGTTACCTTAACACACACCAAAGGTTGAGGTCCACTGTGTTATAGCACCATCTAAGAGTCTGACTTGGTAAAATAGTGGGACACTGTCTCCTTCCTGCCCATTAACACCAATACCTTGACATCGGTATCGGAATCTCCTCTCCTCTTTGGTGACCTCAAAGATCCATGAAAATAAATATAGTAGTAATTTCTTCTAAAAATACATGATTTCCCTGTTTCTGAGTTTTTTATCCAAGTATCTGGTTTATAAGGGGAAATGAGGTCACTGCTTATAAAAGTCCTTATAATCAATGTAGTTCACAAATATTATGGTATTTTCTTTAAAGAAGAAAAAACACAGGGTCTCTGGTAATTTATAATTTATGCTTACAGTATCTTTTACCTAACTTTGGTCAATATCTTTCCTTCTAGATACTCAAGTGATTTTCTTGCAGGATTACTATGAGATGAAGGGCCATATACTATCAGAAATGGAAGTAACTAAAGACCTTCTAGCTAAGAAACTTGTTTAAATCTGACACTTGGGTATCTGCCATTACTTTTCCTCAGGTCTTTATGAGTACTTACTATTCAAGGCTATTTACTTAGGTAATGTCCTATCTGACTTTTTCCTTTTTCTTTACTGAAAGATAGAGAATTGACTGAGTTTAGGAGGCTAAGGTGTAGATATGCTGGGCTGCGTTAAGACCTTCTTAGGTGGGGAAGTGTTTACCAAATACCTGTTTAAAGTACCAAGGATCCTCTGAATTGCAACAGAAGCATTTGCTCAAGAGCCATTTCGTAGAAGTAAAGTCTTATAGGTCTCTGCACACTGGCTGTTTACTACTTCTTTTGTCAAAATTCTTAAGTAAAATGATTCTGATTTATTACTATTTCCTTGGTCAAAATGCTTACAAATAAAGTGATTCTGATTCAAACAAAATGAAAATATTTTTGTACAATTGCAGAAATGCTCAAAATTGCAATTACAAGGTACCCCAAGATATACTCTTCAATATCCATTGTAATAAAACCCTTTTTACTCAACAAATGAGTCACTTTACACTCTTTTGACACTTTGGATTAAAGACACCAAATTTAAAAACTAAAGTGTAGTTGATATACTATTAAGAAGGCCAATATTATAAATGTTTACTACTTCCAGCACTTACCTTTTACATGAGAATGTATTCTGAGATAGTTGTTAAAAATATTTGTTAAATGCCAACTCAGGCATCTGCTTGAATTTGGAATCAAGTAGTACTACATGGCATGTATACCCCATTAAAATAGTTTTGAAAACTCTGAGAAGAAGAATAATACCACAGTAATAACCACAATAATAGTGACAAATAATCCATTTCAGAAATTTGGAGGTATTTCTTCTCACTTCTCACTGTAAGACCCATAGAGCTAAAATGGAGATTATAGTAAGCTACTGTGATGGTTAATTTTATGTGTCAATTTGACTAGGCCACAGGGTCCCAGATATTTGTTCAAACATTATTCTGGGTGTTGCTGTGAGGGTGTTTTTGGATGAGATTAAGCTTTTAAATCGGTAGACTGAGTTAAGCAGACGCTCTCTCTAACGTGGGTGAGCCTCAGACCACCACTTGAAGGCCTTCATAGAACAAAAGGCTGACCATCCCCTAAGTAAGAGAGAGTTCTTCCTGTCTGATGGCCTTCAAAAGGGGGGCATTGGCTTTTTCCTGCCTTCTGACCCAGACTGAAACATTTTCTTTCCTGGGTCTTGAGCATACCAGCCTTCGGACTGGAACTACACCTTCAGCTCTCTGTGTTCTCTGACCTTTGGAATCAGACTGGAACTAAACCATTGGTTCGCCTGAGTCTCCAGGTTACTGAATTACCCTGCTGATCTTGGGATTTATCTACCTCCATAATGATGTAAACCACTTCCTTATATATAAATTATAATTTATATAATAGATATAATGAACATGTACAGGTATACCTCATTTTACAGTGCTTTGCTTGATTGCATTTTGCAGATATTAGATTTTTTACAAATTGAGTTTGTGGCAACCTTGCACTAAGCAAGTTTATTGGGGCTACTTTTCCAACACCATCTGATCACTTTGTATCTCTGTGTCACGTTTTGGTAATTCTCACAAAATTTCAAACTTCTTCATTATTATTATAGTTGTGGTGATCTGTGATCAGTGGTTTTTGATGTTACTGTTGCAAAAAGATTACGACTTGCTGAAGGCTCAGATTATGGTTAGCATTTTTTAGCAATAAAATACTTTTTAACTAAGGTATGTAGATTGGTTTTTTTAGACATAATGCTATTGCACACTTAATAGACTATAGTATAGTGTAAACATAACTTCTATATGCACTGGGAAACCAAATAAATGTGTGACTGGCTTTGTTGCAGTTGTCTGGAAACAAATATTTCCTAGGTATGCCTGTATAAATATAAAGATAAATATATATATATATATAAATAGATTATTTTATATATTTATATTTCAATAAAAATGTTTTTATTTTTATATACATGTTTATATATAAACAGGAGGTGTGTGTGTGTGTGTGTGTGTGTGTGTATACACACACACACATATATATACATACTGTTACTTCAAGTTCTGGAAAACCCTGACTAGTACAGCTGTATATAGTTATAACTGAGTTGTGGTGAGGAAAAAAAGACTCGATGCTTAAGAAAGTTTAGAGAGCCATGATCTGCACCAAACTTGACCTTCTTCCATTTATGAGACAGTGTCCTTACGACAGCCAAAATTATTTACCATCGTCAGCTTTTCAATTAGTACTTTATTTTTTACATTCATCCTTAGAGGTATGATTTCTAAGCTTGTGACACATATGGCAAAATAAAACTCACTAAACCTGTCACTAGGAGAAATAGTTAATGTGACTACTAAAGAAATCTGAAAAACTAATTGCAGACCTTCCCACAAAGAAAGCTCTAGGACAGATGGCTTTACATGTAAATTCTACCAAACAGGTAAGGAAGAAAAACCATCAATCTTATACAAATTCGTTTAAAGAACAGGAAAAAAAAAAAAGGATTAAATATACCTTGTATTCATTATCTATTGCTGCATAAAATATCCCAAAACATAGTAGCTTAGAAAAACAAACATTAATTACCTCACAGTTTCTGTAATTCAGGAATGTAGGTAGGGTTTAGCTGGGTTCTCTGGCTCAAGGTCTCCCCCAGGGCTGCAATCAAGTTGGAGTTGCTATTAACTGAGAGAGTAAACTGCAAGAAGAATAGTTAGGTGGGTAAAATCAGGGCACAACCTGTATATTTAAACTTTGAGATGCTTCTTGAACATCTAGGCAAAGATACAAAGCAGCCAGTTGGATATATGGGTCTGAACTTCAGGAAAAAGGTCTAAGCTGTGGATATAAAAGCATGGGGCCAGAAGAAATCACTGGAAATGCATGTGGACTGAAAAGATGCAAGGGATGATCGCTGTGGGGGACTCCACACGAAGAAGTCAGGTAGATAAGGAGGAACATGAATAGAGATTGCACATGGCAGCCAGAAAGCTAGAGGGAAAACAGCAGAGAGGGGCCTGGAAGCCTGGGGAGGGACTGATCAAAGGTACCAAAGGCTGCTACAAGACAGGAAATGCCTCCTACCTATGCATGTTATGAATATACAGACACAGACATAGAGAACAAACGTCTGGACACCAAGGAGGGAAATGGGGGGTGGGATGAGTTGAGAGATTGGGATTGACATATATACACTACTATATATAAAATAAATAACTAATGAAAACCTGCTGTATAGCACAGGGAACTCTACTCAATGCTCTCTGTTGACCTAATTGGGAAGGAAATCTAAAAAAAAAGAGGAGGTGTACGTATACATATAGCTGATTCACTTTGCTGTACAACACAAACTAACACAACATTGTAAAGCAACTATACCCCAATTAAAAAAAATAAAGTAGTAACAAAAAAGAAAGAATATATTTTGTATCAACTCAAAATTTAACAGAAAGGGTGCTTTAACAAGTAACATACACCCGAAACTAACACAACATTGTAAATCAACTATACGCCAATAAAATTTTTTTTGGAAAAGCAACAAGAAACTAGAAGAGTCTAAAAACATCAGAGAAATAGAGTAAGTAGTTCACAATTTCCCCACACCTCTACTATCAAAAATACCTATCAGCGGGCTTCCCTCGTGGCGCAATGGTTGGGAGTCCGCCTGCCGCGATGCAGGGGACACGGGTTCACGCCCCGGTCCAGGAGGATCCCACATGCCGCGGAGCGGCTGGGCCCGTGAGCCATGGCCGCTGAGCCTGCGCGTCCGGAGCCTGTGCTCCGCAACGGGAGAGGCCACAACAGTGAGAGGCCCGCGGACCGCAAAAAAAAAAAAAAAAAAAAAAATACCTATCAGCTCAGGAAATTCTATGAAATCATTTTTTTAATTAATTAATTTAATTAATTTTATTTTTGGCTGCATTGGGTCTTTGTTGCTGCGCACGGACTTTCTCTAGTTGTGGCGAGCAGGGGCTACTCTTCGTTGCGGTGCGTGAGCTTCTCATTGTGGTGGCTTCTCTTGTGGAGCACGGGCTCTAGGTGCGCAGGCTTAAGTAGTTGTGGCACGCGGGCTCTAGAGCGCAGGCTCAGTAGTTGTGGCACATGGGCTTAGTTGCTCTGTGGCATGTGGGATCTTCCCCGACCAGCGCTTGAACCCATGTCCCCTGCATTGGCAGGCGGACTCTTAACCACTGCACCACCAGGGAAGCCCTCTATGAGATCTTCAGGAAATAAGGAAATAGATAATCCAGCTTCTACATTAGAATGCTCAGCAGCTCATTTTGTAATGTTTATATAATTCTGATTCAAAACCAGACAAGGGCAATACAAGTAACCAAAATTATGTACCAGTTTCATGTATAAGTGTGGATGCAATAAACCTAAATAAAATAGTGGAAAATTTAATATCAGTGACATAAAGTATAATAAACATAATGCTAGAACAAAATTTCTTTGAATTGGTAATAGATATCTAATTAAACAGATAAAAGATACTTTACTTGATGGTGTAATGTTAGACAGATTCCTTCAAAGTCAGGGGCAAGAAATTTCTTCATTCCTAGTTATCATTTTACTGGATGGCTGAGCAAGTGAAGTGAAATAAGAAAAAAAAAAAAAAAATATATATATATATATATATATATATATATATATATATATATATATATTTCTTTGGCTGTGCCAGGTCTTACTTGCCACATGCAGCCCTGCAGGATCTTTAGTTGCGGCACGTGGGATCTAGTTCCCTGACCAGGGATTGAACCTGGACCCCCTGTGTTGGGAACACAGAGTCTCAACCACTGGACCACCAGGGAAGTCCCTGACCTTTTCCACTTAAACCTCATAGAGTTGAGTTACACTAAGAAAGAAGATTATTCACAAGTAATAAAATTGTACAATGGATCATAGATCCAATAAACTACTGTAACTAATAGAATATACCAGAGAATTAGAAATAGATTTTAATAGTCATTGAAAAGTAAAGGATATCAAGGCAATGAAGAAAAAATACAACCAAGGATTCTCTTTACAGTACATCAAGATTTAATTAAAGTAAAAAGTAATTGAAAACACTATGATATGTTGTAGCACTAGATAAACAGACCAAAGAAATGCAATAGGGAACCCACATATATTTGGGAACCAATTAATTAAGGACAAAGCTTATCACACTAGAGGATACTTATGGGCCACTTAAAAATAGTATCGTGACAACTGGATACTCATATTGAAAAAAAAAATAGATTCCTACCTCACTCTGTACAAAATAATCAAATTTTACACATTCTTACACAAATATAGGAAAAAATCATTATGAACTTAGCAGAGAAAGATTTATTAAATAAGACCCAATAAACACAAACTATAGATATGTACAATTATGTACAAATGTGGTTAGATTAAACTTTTAAAACAATTTACAGGAAAAAGTATTGTAAACACAGTAGAAATACAAGTGACAGACTTACGAAGATATTTACACACGTAAGCAAGAAAAAACTTTTAATCAGAATATACAAAGAACTCCTAAAACTTAATAAGGACAAATAACACAAATGTAAAGTGGAGCAAGGTTTTGAACAATCCATTTACATAAGAAGAATCCAAAAGGCAAATACACATATTAAAATATCCTCACCTCACTGGCACTGTTAATCAGTGAAATGTAAATTGAAAGAACAATAATATATAATTTCTTATCTTTTAGAATGGAAAAACTTTTTAAAATCTATAATGCTAGTTGCTGGTAAAGATGCAGGAAAATAAACATTTTTACATGTTCCTTAAGAGATTGTAAATGGTAACTACCATAAAATTCAATTTGGTAAAATAATGAAGATGCTCATATTTCATATTCTAATATCCATCAATTTTGTTTCTACCTATAGTACTCTAAAGAAACTCTTTCAGAAATTCAACTGGAAACAGGAATAAGTTATTGAAGGAAAAAGAAATGAATCTCCCTCAGTATGGAGATAGACAAATTAACTCTAGTGTAGTACTGCAATCACATGCTATATAGTAATTAAAATGAATAAAGTGTCTTTACCATGGATAAAGGTAAAAAAACATTAGGGTAGAGTATGAAAAACACGTTGCAAATATGTATTTATTAATATCATGTAGATTTTATACATTTTCAAAGCACAAAACATTTGTGTGTATTGTTTGTCTAGTAAAATTACAGAAGTTAAATGGTGCTGAATAGTTCACCTAGAAGTAGAACATATGGAAAGGCCATGGAAAACCTAAGGTATGTTTTGGTAACTGCACAGGATCCCTTTGACTGGGGCGCTGAGGTAAGGTTAAATGGGCACAGGATGAGACGGGCTTGATGGTGTAGGACTTTGTGGGCCCTGTTAAAGAATTTTGAACAAATGGAAACTAAAGTGCATTATACAATGGATGACAATCAGACATGCACTCTTTTTTTCAGTTTTTAATTTTGGTAAAATACACATAACATAAAATCTACCATGTTGACCAGAACTTTTTTCATCTTCAAGAACTCAAATTCTGTACCCGTTAAACACTACAACTCCCCATTTACCACCCCACTCCCACCACCCCTGGTAACCACTATTCTACTTTCTGTCTCTCTGAATTCTACAGCTCTAGGTACCTCATACAAGTGGAATCAGATGCTATTTGTCTTTTTGTGTTTGGCTTATTTCACTTAGCATAATGTCTTTAAGATTCTTCCATGTTGTAGCACAGATCAGAATTTCACGATTTTTTAAGGTTAAAAAATATTCCATTGTATGGATATAACACAGTTTGTTTATCTGTTCATTCACTGATAGACTTTAAGGTTGTTTCTACTTTTGGCTTTTGTGAATAATGCTAGTATTGACATACAGATATCTTCAAGTTCCTGCTTTCAATTCTGTTTTTATTTGTACTCAGAAGTGGAATTGCTCGATCAAATGATAATTCCATGTATAGTTTTTGAGGAACAACTTTTTTCCCCACAGTGGCTACACCGTTTTAGATTCCCACCAGCGATGCGTGGGGGTTCAATTTCTTCACATTCTGACCAGCACCTTTTGTTTTCATAATAGCCATGCCAGTATGTGAGGTGATATCTCACTGTGGTTTTGCTTTGCATCTTCCTAATGATTAGTAATGTTGAGCATCTTTTCATATGTTTAGAGTAAGAGAAAAGGGAGACTGAGAAGAGAAAACAAATAAGGAGGCTTCGGTTCCCAATCTGATATGGATTAGGTCAGAGGCCCCATGAAGAAGGGGCCATTATTCCCATTTCTGCAGAAAATGTCTTATGAGGACCAAAGGGAAGCAGCAGGATGTCAGCCTGGCTTTGGGAGATAGCAGGCTTGGGAGGACAATTGTCGCCTAGAGAAACATTAGCTGAGCACACATGGGGATGGCACCCTGCTCTGTGGGCATGGTGCACCCAGTACAGACTAGCAGAAGATCCATATCCTGAGTGGATACAGGCTTGTTTGTGGACACACATGAAAACCTTTTTGGAGATAACCGGAAGTATCAGTGGAGATGTGTAAGAGATGAGATTAAACAAAGGCAGATGGAAGCATAGAGGACATTTCAGATTTCTTAGTGAGTTCATGTTTTATCATATAAATGACTCTACATGTATACTCGTTAACATATAGAGTAATATTTTAAAAATAAGACTGAAAGGGATCAGGGCATCAGGGATGTTTTCCTAGCATGCAATGCAAAATTCCCTCAATGTTTGACGTGAGGGAAGTCATTTGACCTTTTTGGGTCTTAGTTTCTTTTCATGTAACATTTGGGGAATAAGAAACATCCTATCTTTTTCCACGGCTTATACAGCTACAAAAAGATAATATGTGGAAAAATGTTTGGAACAGAATAAAGTGTGTAAGATATGATTACGCCAAAGTTGACAACTAAAAGGATACATGACAATCTCATTCACTCTCCAACAATGCCTTATTATTTGCTAGAGGAGGTTTACCAAGTGATTTGTCTGCTGCAAATCTAGTGCCAGTCAGAAGTAGACTAAGAATGACTTCCTGCTTTCTAAAGAGTATATATAGACAGTGTGCTTTTTGTTGGGGAGGAAAATCTAGAATTTATAGGCTGAGCGAAACTGCAATTTATATTTCTTAACGTGAATTGCTATTTCAAATACATGAGACATGGAAGGTGGATGGACCAAGCAACACATTACCAAGAGATTCAAGAATGATTCCGGAAAGTCCCACTGTTACTTATATCAATGCTTTTAGGTTCCCAAGTGAGTAATCAGTTAGAATTTGGTATTCCGTGCATCACATCAACCACAACATCTCCAATATGTATACAAATGAAAACTAGAAAATCATAATATATGGAAATAAAACTGACATACCCAGAAGAAGCAAAAGGTTGCATGTCTGTCGTCCAGTGTTCCCAAACTGACAGGTCTCTGATAATTGATGACAGCAAAAAGAAACTTTGCCTTGTGCAAGACAAGATGGCTCAATGCCACAGTTCTTCCAGAATCAAAGAAATGTCAGGTATTATTAGTATTAACAGAAAGCTTAAATATATGGTAGAACAAAATGTGCCAGCACCATTCTATTTGATTCATGTTCTTCAAAGACCTAGTTTCTTGGCCTCGATTAATGATGGATTCTACTATTTTAAAGTGTTGTTGATCTCCGGTTATTATCAGAAGAAATGGAATGGGTAGAAATATAAATTGTGAGTATTTTCTATTATGCTCTGTTGCTCATGTGAAAAAAGAATTAAATACATTGCTTGCATTATTTGTTATTATGGTCATCAACCAAATAGTTACAATTTCTCTGAAATTTGGCATGCAATAAGGATTAAAAAGACTTTTTTTCATCATCTGTGAGACTGTGTGTTTGGCAAAAGATTGAATGTACAGGAAGAGTGGTGCTAGGGTGTAGGTGGTGGGGAAGGTGTCGAGGATCAGCATTTTGATCTGACAAGTACTTTATGCACCCGACGTGTTCCTGGCAGTGTTCTAGGTACTGGGGATATCAGCTAACAGAATCCCAAGATGCCTGCTCTTGTGGATCTTACATTATAGCTGGGAGACACAGATTAATAGGAAACAGACAAATAAAATAAATATGCAAAGAAAATAAGATCAGAGTGTGGGGGATTAAAAGCATAAATGTGGAGGTAGAGTGGTTACTTTAAATAAAGTATTCAAATTGGGTTTCACAGGAGCAAATACCAAAAAAGGGGTGGGGGGGCGGAATTTGCCACACAGAATATATGGGAAAAGAGATTTCCTGGCAGAAGGAGCAACCAGTGCAAAGGCCCTGAAACAGAAATGTGCCCAGGGTGCTCTGCAAACAGCAAAGCCTAGAGCTCTGGAGCAGAGTGAGTGAGGAGAAGCAAGAGGAAGAGGAAAGGGGTGGGGAGGAGGGTGAGGATCCTGGAAGGACTTGTAGGCTTTTAGAAGGTTGTTGTTGGATGCTAAAACACAGAGCTGTGGAGGGCCCTGTCAGAGGTCTGACTTGCATATTAACAAGAATTGCTCTGTAAGCTCTGATAGACTATGAGGTAGGAGAGAAGCAGGGGGACCAGATTAAGAGGCTTTAGCAGAAGAGGTTATAGTAGCTGACACCAGAGCAGATATTAGCAATGGTGGGCCATCTGAAGTTTACTAGCTGGGCCCAGAGAAATGAAATTGGAACATGACTGCAATAAAATCTGAAGTTCAAGATAAACTAAATGGTGATGTATTTTGTTTTGTTTTTTAACATCTTTATTGGGGTATAATTGCTTTACAATGGCGTGTTAGTTTCTGCTTTGTAACAAAGTGAATCAACTATATGTATACATATATCCGCATATGTCCTCCCTCTTGCATCTCCCTCCTTCCCACCCTCCCTATCCCACCCCTCTAGGTGGTCACAAAGCATGGAGCTGATCTCCCTGTGCTATGCAGCTGCTTCCCACTAGCTATCTGTTTTACATTTGGTAGTGTATATATGTCCATGCCACTCTCTCACTTCGTCCAGCTTACCGTTCCCCCTCCCCATGTCCTCAAGTCCATTCTCTACGTCTGCATCTTTATTCCTGTCCTGCCCCTAGGTTCTTCACCTTTTTTTTTTTTTTTAAGATTCCATATATGTGTGTTAGCATAGGATATTTGTTTTCCTCTTTCTGACTTACTTCACTCTGTATGACAGACTCTAGGTCCATCCACCTCACTACAAATATTTCAATTTTGTTTCTTTTTATGGCTGAGTAATATTCCATTGTATATATGTGCCACATCTTCTTTATCCATTCATCTGTCGATGGACACTTAGGTGGCTTCCATGTCCTGGCTATTGTAAGTAAAGCTGCAATGAACATTGTGGTACACATCTCTTGTTGAATTATGGTTTTCTCAGGGTGTATGCCCAGTAGTGGGATTGCTGGGTTGTGTGGTAGTTCTACTTCTAGTTTTTAAAGGAACCTCCATACTGTTTTCCATAGTGGCTGTATCAACTTACATTCCCACCAACAGTGCAAGAGGGTTCCCTTTTCTCCACACACTCTCCAGCATTTATTGTTTGTAGATTTTTTGATAATGGCCATTTTGACTGGTGTGAGGTGATACCTCATTGTAGTTTTGATTTGCATTTCTCTAATGATTAGTGATGTTGAGCATCCTTTCGTGTGTTTGTTGGAAATCTGTATATCTTCTTTGGAGAAATGTCTATTTAGGTCTTCTGCCCATTTTTGGATTGGGTTGTTTGTTTTTTTGATATTGAGTTGCATGAGCTGCTTGTAAATTTTGGAGGTTCATCCTTTGTCAGTTGCTTCATTTGCAAATATTTTCTCCCATTCTGAGGGTTGTCTTTTCATCTTGTTTATGGCTTCCTTTGCTGTGCAAAAGCTTGTAAATTTCATTAGGTCCCATTTGTTTATTTTTGTTTTTATTTCCATTTCTCTAGGAGGTGGGTCAAAAAGGATCTTGCTGTGATTTATGTCATAGAGTGTTCTGCCTGTGGTTTCCTCTAAGAGTTTTATAGTATCTGGCCTTACATTTAGGTCTTTAACTCATTTTGAGTTTACTTTTGTGTATGGTGTTAGGGAGTGTTTTGATTTCATTCTTTTACACGTAGCTGTCCAGTTTTCCCAGCACCATTATTGAAGAAGCTGTCTTTTCTCCATTGGTGATGTATTTTGGAACAGAAGGCCTAGGGAAACATTTTTACTTTTGTCTCCCTTTCATAATGTTTTCTCTCCTCACATCAGGATCTTTTTTTTTTTTCTTTAACTTGAAAAACCATTACTAATTTTCAGGAAAGATGCACAATCATCCATAAACTTTCAAAAGACGCCCTTGTATTCATGGAGCACTGCCCTGTTGCCCTGAAGCTAACAGCAGGATGTGTAATGCATCATGCACTCCATGCCTTACATAAATACACATAAAACTTTAGCATTTAAGAGGTAAGAGGATGGAGCTATTAAAGAAAACAATGTGGGTATAAGACAGTTTTGCAGAGATTAAAAAATTTTAAGCCAGGGCTTCCCTGGTGGCGCAGTGGTTGGGAGTCCACTTGCCGATGCAGGGGACACGGGTTCATGCCCCAGTCCAGGAAGATCCCACATGCCGTGGAGCAGCTAGCCCCGTGAGCCACGGCCGCTGAGCCTGTGCGTCTGGAGCCTGTGCTCTGCAATGGGAGAGGCCACAACAGTGAGAGACCCGCGTACAGCAAAAAAAAAAAAAAATTTAAGCCGGGATCTTTTTCTAACTGAACAATTGGATTTCTGATTAGGGATTGGAGGAAGTGATTATTGAAATATTCATTTCAATACCAATAATAGCCTAATGTGTGTGAATCTGTCCAACTCTTATTTGGTTTGGCTAGAAAGAGAAATAAATCATAATCATATAGTTTCTTGAGGTGCATAACTATTTTTTTTTTCTGTATTTTGTAGCCATGTTCCTCTGAAATGGGTAGATTTTTTTGTTGCTATTGTTGCTGCTTTTAACCAATTTACAGTTTGCATTTTCTGTTTAGTTTTTCATAAATTTGCTTTGAAGCTCATGGGTATGACTTAAATGATAAAAGAATGAGCATAAAAAGACAAGGAAACTTTATGTAAAAACGTGCTTATATCTTCATCAGCTGAGGTAGCCATTCCTTTAACCTCGCTGATTGTTTTGTAGCTATTACTATTGAAAATGGCAGACAGGCATGGACTTTTGATTATCAGCGTGCTTCCTCTGTGATCAAAAACCTCTAGGTTGGGGCTTCCCTGGTGGCGCAGTGCTTGAGAGTCCGCCTGCCGATGCGGG
>NW_006780574.1:1327291-1334596 GCF_000442215.2 Lipotes vexillifer
TGGGGCTTCCCTGGTGGCACAGTGGTTGGGAGTCCGCCTGCCGATGCAGGGGACACGGGTTCGTGCCCCGGTCTGGGAAGATCCCACATGCCGCGGAGCAACTAGTCCCGTGAGCCATAATCACCTGGTACATTTTTGCTATTATTCTTTCAAACAAACAGTTACATATTATATCAATTAAGAATACAAAACATAAAGTATTTTATTATATATTTATTCCTTCTCTAATGCTCTTCTTTTTTTAATGTAGTTCTGATCTATAAAATTCTCCTTCTCTCTGAAGAACTTCTTTTATAATTTCTTGCAAGTTAGGTCTACTGGTAACAAATTTCCTTAATTTTTGTTTGTCTGACAAAGTATTTCTCCTACACTTTTGAAGGATGATTTTGCTGGATATGTAATTCTAATATTTTTGTTTTTGTTTTTTAATCTTTTAGAACTTTAAATATCTCATCCTACTCTCCTCTTGCTTCCATGGTATCTTACAAAAGTCTGGTATGGCTCTTATTCTGTTCCTGTGTAGGTAAAGTGCACCCCCCCAAAAAAAACCTGTCTTTTTTTCAAGGTTTTTCTCTTTGTCTCTTTGATTTTCTGAAGTTTGAATATAATATGTGTAAGTATAAATTTTGTTTTTATTTATCTAGCTTGGAATTTTTTGAGTATCATGGATCTGTAGTTTTGTGTCTGTCAGTAATTTTAGAACTACTCAGCCAATAGTGCAATATTTCTTCTGTTTCTTTTTCTGTTTCTTCTCCTTCTGGTATATCCATTTCATGTTCAATACAGCTTTGGTAATTGTACCACACATCTTATATATTTTGTTCCAGTTTTTGTTGGGTTTTTTTTTTCAGTTTTTTAAAAATTTCCAATTCTCTTTGCTTTTTAGTTTGGAAAGTTTCTATTAATGTCTTTTCAGGTCACTGATTCTTTCCTTAGCTATGTCCAGTCTACTGATAAACCCATCAAAACATTCTTCATTTCTATTACTTTTTTTTCCTAAGATTTTGTTTTAATTCTCTTTAGAGTGTCCATCCCTCTGCTTACATTGTATGTTATACATTTTTTCATGAAATCCTTAGAACTTAATCATAATTTACAAAAATTCAAATTCTGATAATTCCAAATTCTCAACCGTATCTTGGACCTGATGCATGCAACATCTCTTCAGACTATTTTTTGCCTTTTGGCGTGCCTTGTAATTTTTTGTTGAAAGTTATTCATGATGTACCCGATGAAAGGAACTGGGGGAAATAGGCCTTTAATGTGAGATTTTATGTTTATCTGGCTAGAAATTAGACTGTGTTTACTGTTTACTATAGCTGGGTGTTAGAGAATAAAATGTTCTTAGTGTTCTTGTTTTTATCTCCTCTGTTGTCTTTAAGTTTCCCTAGAGCCTCTTTATTAAATAGGGTCTGAGGATTGTGGTTTTTCAGCTGTCACTTTCTGTTACTATAAAGGAGCTTATGGTTAGGTATGGGGGGAGGGGAACTATTCTATAACCCCATGATTAAATCTCAGTCTTTTAGTCAGGGATATCTCTGGGCTATGACCTTCACAAGTGCTTCTCAGTAGCCCCTGCCCATAGGTGAGACAGGAAGGCTAAAAGGGGATGGAGTTGGGTATTTCACTTCTTCCATGTCAGCTAGGCTTTGGTAAAACCCAAGTGTGTTAGTCTTGATAATGTATTTTTTCTTGAGGATAGGCCTTGTTAAAGATAACATTAAAACTGAGAATATTTCAAAATGGTTATTTTTCTTCTCTCCCTGCCAGAAGAGCAATGGGATTTTTCTCCTGTCTTCATAATGAGAACCTTATGGAGCTCTTGGAGGTAAAACTTACAAAAATGTGGTGTCCCCCAAGACTGAACCCCACATTTTTAACTCTCAAGCTAGTCCACACTGAACCTTCAGTCAATGTAATTATAGTTAAAGTATTCCTACTGGTACTGGTTCCACTGGCAGGACTTTGCTCTTGGGCTTCTATTCCTGGTACACTGTGTTGCTCTCTATCTCCTGTCTCTCCAGTTTTGGGGGCAGCAGTGTGCCCTGTAACCATAATGCTTTAATGGATCTAAGAAGAGTAGTTGATTTTTAGTTCATTTGGGTGTTTTTCCCCTTGTTATGGGGAATCGAGTAATGACTTCCAACTTCTTTACATGTCAGATTGAAAACTAGAAGTCCTCACTCTGTGACTTTTGAATATCACTAGGTTATAACAATGGCTTATTCCATCATTGAGAGGCAGTCTGACCTGATGGCACCTGCCCTGACTTGAAATAAATCCTAGTTCAGGCACTAAATAGCTGTTACTCACCTTTTTCCTCATTTGAATGTTTATATTACTTATCTCAAATAGTTGTATAAAAATGATCCTCTATAGGGCTTCCCTGGTAGCGCAGTGGTTGAGAGTCTGCCTGCTGATGCAGGGGACACGGGTTTGTGCCCTGGTGGGAAGATCCCACATGCCACCGAGTGGCTGGGCCTGTGAGCCATGGCCGCTGAGCCTGCGTGCCCGGAGCCTGTGCTCTGCAATGGGAGAGGCCACAACAGTGAGAGGCCCGTGTACCCCAAAGATCAAAACAAAAGAAACCAAAACAAACAACAACAAAAACGATCCTCTGTAAAGAATATATATATATATACACACACACACACGCCTTAGTACATAGTATGTGTTCAAATATTAGTTTCTTTCTTTCCTTGGTTTTCCACGAAGAAACAATTGGAGGTTATTCACAGCAAGGAGGCAGATGGAAAAACAATGCTGGTTCTTTCTTCTTTCCTGCTGTTTGATTAAGTTCTCATTTACTTCTCTTCTCAGGCACTGCTCCTATAGTTCCATCATAGAATAATAGTCTACTCCACAGCATGTCACACATGTAAAATCTTTCAAAGTTTCTTCTTGGTATTTATATTCTTATTTCCCAAGTTTGTGTTTTTGAGTTCATTATGTGAGAGTGAAAGTCCCTATATCCTTGTGCTTTGCCAACACCTCCTCCTCACGGAGCTGTTGGGATTCTTCCTTAATTAGTATAAGAACTAAGCAAACTCTCTATCACCAAATGAAAGTGTTAGGTTGGAGCTGTTCTGGGGAATACATGCAAAAAATTCTTCTGTGTTAATTCCTGGGCTGTGACAGACTTCAGCAGTTGTTAGAAGGGACTTAGAATTTCAAGATGAATGTAACTGCAGAAGAATTCCATTTTATTAGGTGTTGAGTGATAATTACAAGCATTGTCACAACACAGAAGAATTTTAAGGTAACGTGAAAATTGTCTCTGAAAGCCATCAGCTTTATGAATCCCAATATACATGTAAGTATAAAATAAACATATGCAGTTGAAATAATCTATTAGCTGAAGAGCTTTAAGCCGTAAAATATGAAATTAAAGCAATGCAAAATTAAAGCAGAAACAAAATAACTCTTTTATGAAAATGGAGGCAGTTTTGCCTAGATGATATCTTTTATGGGCTAGATAGGTTGAGAGATAGCTAATTAAGTATTTGGGTTTCTAAGGTCCACTGCTGGATAGGAAGTTTGAAAGAGGGAAAAATACCAAGCTAAGTAAGAGTCAGAAAAATCAAAGCACAACATCACTGGAAAAACAATCTGAAAATAATATTTTTTATATATTATCAAGAATTGACTTTGCATTTATATTTTTAAAAGGAAAACATTTGCAGATTCATATACTTGTTTAAATGCCTACTGTGCAAAAGTACCATGCCAGATGTTAACCATAATCTTTATATCTTTCACATTTCATTTCAGTTGCTTTCATAAGTCACAGGCAAAATGTAACAACGTAAACTTGAGAAGACTTCTTGAGTTCTTTTATGCTATTATAATAATTTATGTTACCAATTTTCAAACCAACTTTCACCCTCCTGGTGAAGAGATAACCATCCTGTCATATGATCTGTCCTCATAGCAGAGGGGGGTTCTCACTATCTTTTGTCTTCATAAACAAACAGAAAGGAAATAGTTTGTTACTTATCAGGGTTTCTGTCTACTTTTTCTTTGATGATACAAGCAATGAAAATCTGTGCATGAAGTGAGGAAATAACTTTTTAAGCATCTTTTAATCTTTTAACATGTCTCTGTAATTCTCTTCCCTGTTTTCTCCCTGATTGCTTAATTTAGGTTTTTTAAATTTTTAATAAAATTTTTAATAAAAATATTTTTAAGGAAAGTTGAAACAATGATTGCATCGCTACCAATTTTATTATTATCCTTTGCAAACCACAAACACTGGGCAGGTGTCCATTCAGTATATCTAGTGTAAGTCCAAATATGAAGACTTTAATACAGATGCTAAAGACCTATCAAGTTTCATTTAAAACAGTCTTAACAGACGTAAATATGTGCAACCAGCTTACATTTGGGGGATATTGAGTAAAAATGAGCTAACACAAATATGAATATTAGGGAAATTGTATGTATTGTGTTAAAGTTGGAATAGATCTATAAGTTTTGTTTATGGACTTGGCAAACAGCAAATCTTCTGATTTGTCAGATAATTCATAAAATTTTTTTCATTTTCTCTAGAAGGCTTTTGTTAATGAAAAAATTATCCCCTAGGGCTTCCCTGGTGGCGCAGTGGTTGAGAGTCTGCCTGCTGATGCAGGGGACATGGGTTCGTGCCCTCGTCCAGGAAGATTCCACATGCCGCGGAGCGGCTGGGCCCGTGGGCCATGGCTGCTGGGCCTGCGCGTCCGGAGCCTGTGCTCCGCAGCGGGAGAGGCCACAACAGTAAGAGGCCCACGTACCGAAAAAAAAAAAAAATCCCCTAAAACAAAGATTGAATGTCTGCTCAACTGAGTTTTTAAAAGTCACAGGGAATTGCAACTGTAAATATCTTTGGTAGTAGAAGGGCCCACACCAATAATTTGAAAACTGCCATTGCCATATGGGGGAGTTGCAGTACAAGTCATAAACTAACAAATCTTCCTTTATTTAAATTAATTGGAATTATCAAGTGTTGATATACTGGTACTTGCCTTAAACTAGCACAAGATGTCTTGGATAATGAATCAAGAGACAGATTCCATCACTAATTAGCTATGTGTCTTTGACCATTTTACATAAGTATCTCAGAACCCAGGTTTCCTCACCCCATGTAATAGACACTCAATGTTCCCTTTGGGTCCTTTTACTGTTTCTGTATGGTCTTTCCCCAATGTCCATGTTCTTTAACTTCTAATGACTTGCATCTCTGCTGCTCTTCATAAAATTGGACACAATTCACTGGAAAATGCAAGCAGCCAAAAGTACATGATAATTTATGTGCCACTGCAGCAGCACTTAGCCAAAGACTGCCTTATGCAGGAGTGCTAAGGCTTAGCCCCTCTGTTGCTGGTTGGAATAGACTCTGACGTGTTATTTACCCTCCAGAGCTCCCCTTCATGATCAGGCTGAGGCTAGAACTTTGCCTGAAATCACACCCTTTCTTGACTTCTTCCCTGTCCTGCTTCTTCTGTTTTCTTACCAATCTGGCTAAGGGTGCTTCCTTAATACATCACTTGCTGCAAATCCTCAGTTAGGTTTCTTCTTCTGGGGAGCCCAGTCCAAGACAAGGTGCTGAACTGTAGTCCTCTTCCCTTCTAATATTCTATGATTCAAATTAATTTATATATAATTATAAGTTAGACCATATCAGTATACTGTACTCATTTCTAGTGAACAAAGAACAGTAACAGCAACATCTCTTTATCAAGTTGACTTCATTGTCATTGGGAAGATGCTACAATTACACTCCTACCTACCATGTTATTCATAAAAATTAAAAGGGAATGTTATTTTAGTTGGGTATCTGTTGATATAAAACATTTATTTGGATCCTTTTCAAATTAGAGAAGAGAGAAATTATGTCTATAATCATCCAGGGTTGATGCTAAACTACCTGAGGTTGAGGGTAAAGAGATTTTCTTTGTACTTGCTCGTTCTCTGGAAGAGAGAAAATAATGATGAGCATCTGTAGGTAGCATTTTTGGTTTTGTGTTGTGCGGTTTTTTTCTTCAGGAAGAGAAAGAACTGGAGGTAATTTGCCATCAGAGGAAAGTCTCAATTGACAAGAATGCAAAGACACAGTAGGTGTGTGCACTCATGCATTTATCACCCAAATGAAATGTGGAAATATAAAAGTCAGACTCCAGTTGGACTGCATAAATGAGGGTAGAGTCTCAGAAATAAGCAGTGGTATTTAGCAGTCCAAGGTGTGTATTCTCATAATTCTATGATCCTGATGTTGAGAAATGAAAGAAGAAAAATATGTCAATAATTTAGAGACCACACATTTACATGATATATGTAAGGGGTAAAGCATTCTCATAATCTTTTTCAAAGAGTCCTTTCTTAGATTTGTCTGAGAATTCTGGATAATGCAGTGATTATCATGAGTTGCATATTTATAATGCAGATACTTCCTATTTATTTAATTATAATATTTGCCAAGAACTGTATTAAAACCTTTCCATGTATTAACGAATCCCATTCTCACCACAACCTTATGATGTAGGTATTATTAGCCACATTTGATTTAGAGAGTTAAATTCATTTATTCCTCATTTTTCCTTTTGTTGAGCATCCAACTATCTAAGCATGGTACTAGTCCCTGGTAATCAGTGGTAAAGAATGTAGACATAGTCCTTGCTTTCTTGTGGCTTACAGTCTAATGAATACAGTTGGCCACAAGGGAACAGTGGATTTAGAATTTTAAACAGATCTTTCATATGCTAAAGCTCATAGTCTTAACCATTATCCTATAGTTTTTGACGACACAGTAATTGAAATTTTACAAAAAATCACTGATATCTTATTACCTAATGAATCCATGATAGATATAACTATCCAATTATGAGTTTAACGTGCCTATCATTTTCTTCTTGAATCAGAGTGTCATTGAAACCTTAGATAAGAAGACTAGAGATGAATGCACCATGCTCATTTTGGAACTTAAATATTTTGTACAAAGTCCAGGAATTTTCCCAGGATATCACAAATGGGAAAAAAGACAAAAATTGATCACAGTTAATTCTAAGTCTAGTGCTTTCCATCAAGACAAGTTACCACTCATGTGGACTGTATAAATTAGTTTGCTTCCTTTTATTAGATAATAATACCCAAGTATCTTTTTTTTTCTAAGACAGAAATTCTGGATATTTTTTGGTTTTCAGTTGCAACAAATGTCATGGAGTAAACACTTCATGAATAGCAACAATCATTTGTATATAAAATTATGAAAAATAATGATGTGTGATTACCATATTTTTTTTTTTTTTTTTTTTTTTTTTTTTTTTTTTTTTT
>NW_006780574.1:1334680-1337253 GCF_000442215.2 Lipotes vexillifer
CACGACCCGGGTCCCCCGGCATCGGCAGGCGGCCTCTCAACCACTGCGCCACCAGGGAAGCCCTACCATATTATTGACATCAGGTATAAGAAATAACCATTGTCAGACTGGGCAAGTTAAAAATTTTTAGTGTTTATGGTTTGCTATTACTTACCAGACTTCAACAATATTGATAATACCTTGTGCACAGTTTTAATAATTTGAGTATTTTATAAAATATTATATTGAACTCAACAATATAATATTTTAATATTATAATAATTATAATAATAATTATTATAATATTATAATAATATTTAATAGTATCTTTTAGCGTTTACTTTCCTCAAGTATTTTGTTTTTATTTATAATTTATATCTCAAAGTTATAAAATAATTCTTATTTATAACTACACATAAAAAACTGCTAAACAATTTTGGGTAATAGTGAAGAATGGGAAATAGAAGGCAAAGGCTGTGACTGACTTAACTAAACAGATACAAAGGAGACACTTTAGTCTTTATATTAGCTGAAAGGGGACATAAGCTACCTTATTTTTTGGATTGTTTTTATCATTCTCCATATATTATGGACATTCTTCCAGGTCAATAATTATGCACCTACATTATCATTCTTAATTCCCTTTATTATTCATGGTATGAATATTACAAAATTTACACTCACTTGTTTCCAAATAGTTAATTTATCACTCCCATATGGAGAGAAAATAAGTAGCCATTTTCTGACACATCGATACTGATATTAATGATCTTTTAAAAATTTGGCAACATAAGTTAAGGAAATTCTGTCTTTTTATCAGTTTAAGCAAAAACAAGTTCATACTACTTAGTAACAAAACAAAGTGCAAGAAATAATATATATGTTAAGAACTGAATCAGAATCTCTCCTCAAAAAACATAAATAGCAAAACTCAAGGATCCAATTTAAGAAAGTGAAATGTGATGTCGAAAAGAGGGCCTCTGGAGTTTGGAGTTTCAGAGTTTGGAGGACCACGTGGAGTCTTCAGATGGTACAGAATGAAGAAGGCTTCAATTACTGGTTAGAGCTATCAATAGGGAGATCACATGCTCCTAACCCTACAATACCTATTCTGAACTGAATTCTTTACAAGAGACCTTCAAGATGGCGGAGGAGTGAGACATGGAGATTGCCTTCCTCCCCACATATACATCAGAAATACAGCTGCATGTGGAACAACTCCTAAAGAACACCTACTGAACGCAGGCAGAAGACCTCAGACTTCCTAAAAGAAAACAGAATGGATAGAAAACTAAAGCTGTAGCAGCACAATTTGGATGTCACCAGACCATTTCTCCTAATCATTGACCCTATGCTCAGTGACTATAAAGACGAAAAATAAAGAACAGAAAGCATTCAGAAATCCAGAATTAGAGAGCAGCAAATTGTGGTCTTTAAAATCCTCAGGAGAGGCCTCACCAGGCGTCAGGGCTGTGCCTCTGAGGTGGGAGAGCCAAGTTCAGGACACTGGTCCACAAGGGACCTCCCACCTCCACGTAATATCAAACGGTGAAAATCTCCCAAAGATCTCCATCTCAACGCCAAGGCCCAGCTCCACTCAATGACCAGCAAGCTACAGTGCTGGACACCCTATGCCAAACAACTAGCAAGACAGGAACACAACCCCATCCATTAGCACAGAGGCTGCCTAAAATCATAAAAAGCCCACAGACAACCCAAAACACACCACACCAAAACATATTAAAAGCAGCAAGGGAAAAACAACAAATAACACACAAGGGAATCCCCATAAGGTTAACAGCTGATCTCTCAGCAGAAACTCTGCAAGCCAGAAGGGAGTAGCAGGACATACTGAAAGTGATGAAGGAGAAAAACCTGCAACCAAGATTACTCTACCCAGCAAGGATCTCATTCAGATTTGACGGAGAAATTAAAACGTTTGCAGACAAGCAAAAGCTAAGAGAATTCAGCACCACCAAACCAGTTTTACAACAAATGCTAAAGGAACTTCTCTAGGCAGGAAACACAAGAGAAGGAAAACACCTACAATAACAAACTCAAAACAATTAAGAAAATGGTAATAGGAATATACATATCGATAATTACCATAAATGTAAATGGATTAAAAGCTCCAACCAAAAGACGTAAACTGGCTGAATGGATACAAAAAGAAGACCTGTATATATACTGTCTACAAGAGACCCACTACAGACCTAGGGACACATACAGACTGAAAGTGAGGGGATAGAAAAATATACTCCATGCTGTTGGAAATCAGAAGAAAGCTAGAGTAGCAATTCTCATATCAGACAATAGACTTTAAAACAAGGACTATTACAAGAGACAAAGGAGGACACAACATCATAATCAAAGGATCAATCTGAGGAGAAGATATAATAATTGTAAATATTTATGCACCCAACATAGGAGTACCTCAATACATAAGGCAAATATTAACAGCCATAAAAGGGGAAATTGACAGTATCAAAATCATAGTAGGGGACCTTACCACCCCACTTTCACCAATAGACAGATCATGCAAAATGAAAATAAATAAGCAAACAGAAGCTTTTTTTTTTTTTTTTTTTTTTTTT
>NW_006780574.1:1337367-1417448 GCF_000442215.2 Lipotes vexillifer
GGGGCATGACCCCGTGCCCCCTGCATCGGCAGGCGGACTCTCAACCCCACTGCGCCCAGGGAAGCCCCAAACAGAAGCTTTTAATGCTACATTAAACAAGGTGGACTTAATTAATATTTCTACGATATTCCAACCAAAAACAACAGAATACACATTCTTCTCAAGCGCACATGTAACATTCTCCAGGATAGATCATATCTTGGGTCATCAATCATGCCTTGGTAAATTTAAGAAAACTGAAATCATATCAAGTATCTTTTCTGACCAAAACGCTATAAGACTAGATATCAGTTACAGGAAAAAATTTGTAAAAAATACAAACACATGGAAGCTAAACAATACACTACTTAATAACCAAGAGATCACTGAAGAAATCAAAGAGGAAATCAAAAAATACCTAGAAACAAATGACAGTGAAAACACGACGACCCAAAACCTATGGGATGCAACAAAAGCAGTTGTACAAGAGGGAAGTTTATAGCAATACAATCCTCCCTTAAGATACAAGAAATATCTCAAATAAACAACCTAATCGTACAGCTAAAACAATTAGAAGAACAAAAACCCCTAAAGTTAACAGAAGGAAAGAAATCATAAATATCAGATCAGAAATAAATGAAAAAGACATGAAGGAAATGATAGCAAAGATCAATAGAACTAAAAGCTGGTTCTTTGAGAAGATAAACAAAATTGATAAACCATTAGCTGGACTCATCAAGAAAAAAAGGGAGAAGACTCAAATCAATAGAATTAGAAATGAAAAAGGAGAAGTAACAACTGACACTGCAGAAACACAAAAGATCATGAGAGATTACTACAAGCAACTATATGCCAATTAAATCGACAACCTGGAAGAAATGGACAAACTCCTAGAAATGCACAACCTTCTGAGACTGAACCAGGAAGAAATAGAAAATATGAACAGACCAATTACAAACACTGAAATTGAAACTGTGATTAAAAATCTTCCAACAAATAAAGGCCCAGGACCAGATGGCTTCAAAGGCGAATTCTATCAAACATTTAGAGAAGAGCTAACACCTATCCTTCTCAAACTCTTCCAAAATATAGCAGAGGGAAGAACACTCCCAAACTCATTCTACAAGGCCAACATCACCCTGATACCAACACCAGACAAAGATGTCACAAAGAAAGAAAACTACAGGCCAATATCACTGATGAACATAGATGCAAAAATCCTCAACAAAATACTAGCAAACAGAATCCAACAGCACATTAAAAGGATCATACACCATAATCAAGTGGGGTTTATCCCAGGAATGCAAGGATTCTTCAACATACACAAATCAATCAACATGATACACCATATTCAAAAATTGAAGGAGAAAAACCAGATGATCATTTCAATAGATGCAGAGAAAGCTTTCGACAAAATTCAACACCCATTTATGATAAAAACCCTGCAGAAAGTAGGTGTAGAGGGAACTTTCCTCAATATAATAAAGGCCGTATATGACAAGCCCACAGCCAACATCATCCTCAATGGCGAAAAACTGAAAGCATTTCCACTAAGGTCAGGAACAAGACAAGGTTGCCCACTCTCACCACTCTTATTCAACATAGTTTTGGAAGTTTTAGCCACAGCAATCAGAGAAGAAAAGGAAATAAAAGGAATCCAAATCGGAAAAGAAGAAGTAAAGCTGTCACTGTTTGCAGATGACATGATACTATACATAGAGAATCCTAAAGATGCTACCAGAAAACTACTAGAGCTAATCAATGAACTTGGTAAAGTAGCAGGATACAAAATTAATGCACAGAAATTTCTTCCATTCCTATACACTAATGATGAAAAATATGAAAGTGAAATTAAGAAAACACTCCCATTTACCATTGCAACAAAAAGAATAAAATACCTAGGAATAAACCTACCTAAGGAGATAAAATCCCTGTATGCAGAAAATTATAAGACACTGATGAAAGAAATTAAAGATGATACAAATAGATGGAGAGATATAGCATGTTCTTGGATTGGAAGAATCAACATTGTGAAAATGACTCGACTACTCAAAGCATTCTACAGATTCAATGCATTCCCTATCAGCATTTTTCACAGAACTAGAACAAAAAATTTCACAATTTGTATGGAAACACAAAAGACCCACAAAAGACCCCGAATAGCCAAAGCAATCTTGAGAACAAAAAATGGAGCTGGAGGAATCAGGCTGCCTGACTTCAGACTATACTACAAAGCTACAGTAATCAAGACAGTATGGTACTGGCACAAAAACAGAAAGATAGATCAATGGAATAGGATAGAAAGCCCAGAGATAAACCCATGCACATATGGTCACCTTATCTTTGATAAAGGTGGCAGGAATATACAGTGGAGAAAGGACAGCCTCTTCAATAAGTGGTGCTGGGAAAATTGGACAGGTACATGTAAAAGTATGAGATTAGATCACTCCCTAACACCATACACAAAAATAAGCTCAAAATGGATTAAAGACCTAAATGTAAGGCCAGAAACTATCAAACTCTTAGAGGAAAACATAGGCAGAACACTCTATGACATAAATCACAGCAAGATCCTTCTTGACCCATCTCCTAGAGTAATGGAGATAAAAACAAAAATAAACAAATGGGACCTAATGAAACTTCAAAGCTTTTGCACAGCAAAGGAAACCATAAACAAGACCAAAAGACAGCCCTCAGAATGGGAGAAAATATTTGCAAATGAATCAACTGACAAAGGATTAATCTCTAAAATTTACAGGCAGCTCATGCAGCTCAATAACAAAAAAATAAACAACCCAATCCAAAAATGGGCAGAAGACCTAAATAGACATTTCTCCAAAGAAGATATACAGACTGCCAACAAACACATGAAAGAATGCTCAACATCATTAATCATTAGAGAAATGCAAATCAAAACTACAATGAGATATCATCTCACACCAGTCAGAATGGCCATCATCAAAAAATCTAGAAACAATAAATGCTGGAGAGGGTGTGGAGAAAAGGGAACACTCTTGCACTGCTGGTGGGAATGTGAATTGGTTCAGCCACTATGGAGAACAGTATGGAGGTTCCTTAAAAAACTACAAATAGAACTACCATATGACCCAGCAATCCCACTACTAGGTATATACCCTGAGGAAACCAGAATTCAGAAAGAGTCATGTACCAAAATGTTCATTGCAGCTCTATTTACAATAGCCCGGAGATGGAAACAACCTAAGTGCCCGTCGTCGGATGAATGGATAAAGAAGATGTGGCACATATATACAATGGAATATTACTCAGCCATAAAAAGAAACGAAATTGAGCTATTTGTAATGAGGTGGATAGATCTAGAGTCTGTCATACAGAGTGAAGTAAGTCAGAAAGAGAAGGACAAATACCGTATGCTAACACATATATATGGAATTTAAGAAAAAAAAATGTTATGAAGAACCTAGGGGTAAAACAGGAATAAAGACAGAGACCTACTGGAGAACAGACTTGAGGATATGGGGAGGGGGAAGGGTGAGGTGTGATAAACCCATGCACATATGGTCACCTTATCTTTGATAAGGGAGGCAAGAATATACAGTGGAGAAAAGACAGCCTCTTCAATAATGGTGCTGGGAAAACTGGACAGCTAAATGTTAATGAATGAATTTAGAACACGCCCTAACACCATACACAAAAGTAAACTCAAAATGAATTAAAGACCTAAATGTAAGGCCAGACACTATAAAACTCTTAGAGTAACCCATAGGCAGAACACTCTATGACATAAATCACAGCAAGATCCTTTTGGACCCACCTCTTAGAGAAATGGAAATAAAAACAAAAAAAACCAAATGGGACTTAATGAAATTTACAAGCTTTTGCACAGCAAAGGAAGCCATAAACAAGTTGAAAAGAAAACCCTCAGAATGGGAGAAAATATTTGCAAATGAAGCAACTGACAAAGGATGAACCTCCAAAATTTACAAGCAGCTCATGCAACTCAATATCAAAAAAACAAACAACCCAATCCAAAAAAGGGCAGAAGACCTAAATAGACATTTCTCTAAAGAAGATATACAGACTGCCAACAAACATATGAAAGGATGCTTAACTGCGCTAATCATTAGAGAAATGTAAATCAAAACTACAATGAGATATCATCTCACACCGATCAGAATGGCCATTATCAAAAAGTCTACAAACAATAAATGCTGGACAGGGTGTGGAGAATAGGGAACCCTCTTGCACTGTTGGTGGGAATGGAAATTGATACAGCCACTATAGAGAACAGTATGGAGGTTCGTTAAAAAACTAGAAGTAGAACTACCATACGACCCAGCAATCCCACTACTGGGCATATACCCTGAGAAAACCATAATTCAAAAAGAGTCATGTACCAAAATGTTCATTGCAGCTCTATCTACAATAGCCCGGAGATGGAAACAACCTAAGTGTCCATCATCAGATGAATGATAAAGAAGATGTGGCACATATATACAATGGAATATTACTCAGCCATAAAAAGAAATGAAATTGAGCTATTTGTAATGAGGTGGTTAGACCTAGAGTCTGTCATGCAGAGTGAAGTAAGTCAGAAAGAGAAAGAAATACTGTATGCTAACACATATATATGGAATTTAAGGGAAAAAAAGTGTCATGAAGAACCTAGGGGTAAGACAGGAATAAAGACACAGACCTACTGGAGAACGGAGTTGAGGATATGAGGAGGGGGAAGGGTGAGCTGTGACAAAGCGAGAGAGAGGCATGGACATATATACACTACCAAACGTAAGGTAGATAGCTAGTGGGAAGCAGCCGCATAGCACAGGGAGATCAGCTCGGTGCTTTGTGACCGCGTGGAGGGTTGGAATAGAGAGGGTGGGAGGGAGAGAGACGCAAGAGGGAAGAGATATGGGAACATATGCATATGTATAACTGATTCACTTTGTTATAAAGCAGAAACTAACACACCATTGTAAAGCAATTATACCCCAATAAAGATGTTAAAAAAAAAAAAAGAGAGACAGGTACCACAATGTTCATTGCAGCTCTATTTACAATATCCAGGACATGGAAGCCACCTAAGTGTTCATTGACAGTTGAATGGATAAAGAAGATGTGGCACATGTATACAATGGAATATTACTCAGCCATAAGAAGAAACAAAATTGAGTTATTTGTAGTGAGGTGGATGGACCTAGAGTCTGTCATACAGAGTGAAGTATGTCAGAAAGAGGAAAACAACTACCCTATGCTAACACACACATATGGAATCTTAAAAAAAAAAAAAAAAAAAAAAAAAAAAGGGGGAAACCCCCGGGGCAGGAAAGAAAAAAAAGTGGCATAGACTTATGTACACTACCAAACATAAAATAGATAGCTAGTGGGAAGCAGCCGCATAGCACAGGGAGATCAGCTCGGTGGTTTGTGACCACCTAGAGGGGTGGGATAGGGTGGGTGGGAGGGAGGGAGACGGAAGAGGGAAGAGATGTGGGAACATATGTATATGTATAACTGCTTCACTTTGTTATAAAGCAGAAACTAACACACAATTGTAAAGCAATTATACCCCAATAAAGATGTTGAAAAATAAATTAATTAATTAATTAATAAATAAAAATCTTCTGGGCAAAAAAAAAAAATTGCAAATGAACCAGCTGACAAAGGGTTAACCTCCAAAGTTGACAAGCAGCTCCTGCAGCTCAATATCAGAAAAACAAACAACCCAATCCAAAAATGGGCAGAAGACCTAAATAGACATTTCTCCAAAGAGGATATAGATTGCCAACAAACACATGAAAGAATGCTCAACATCAATTAATCACTAGAGAAATGCCAATCAAAACTACAGTGAGATATCATCTCACACCGGTCAGACGTAGAGAATGGACTTGAGGACATGGGGAGGGGGAAGGGTAAGCTGGGACGAAGTGAGACAGTGGCATAGACTTATGTACACTACCAAACATAAAATAGATAGCTAGTGGGAAGCAGCCGCATAGCACAGGGAGATCAGCTCGGTGGTTTGTGACCACCTAGAGGGGTGGGATAGGGTGGGTGGGAGGGAGGGAGATGTAAGAGGGAAGAGATATGGGAACATGTATATATGTATAACTGATTCACTTTGTTATAAAGCAGAAAGTAACACACCTTTGTAAAAAGCAAGTAGACTCCAATAAAGATGTTAAAAAAAAAAAAAGAAAGTGAAATATAAGGGGAGTTGATAGATGTTTACACTTGGCTCTGACATTCTAATGGCAGAGATTCAGGGTGAGGAGATGCAGCTCAGTGGCAGCACATCTGAGCAAAGCCATAAGATATGTAGCCATCAGCAAGTTTCAGAGGGATCATCAGAAGCAAGTAGTCATCAAAAAATGAGTTGTGATCTTGGATGCTATTGCTATCCATATATTAAGTAGAATATTTGGCACTGGCCAGATACATCTGTAGAAACCCTTTTCATTCTTTATACAGTACTTGAAATGAGTATAAACAAGTTGAGTTTGTTTCAGAGAACAGGATCTTATTATATAAGATCAGTTGAGGAAAATTAGGATATTTTGCTTGGAGTAGAAAAGATTCAGAGAGAATAAGACAGCTGCTTGTAAATATTTGAAGTATTGAGGCTATATGGCCCCAAGAATGCAAACTAGGGCAAACTAGGGCAATTTTTGGTTGCTACAGGGACAGGATTTCAGCAAAAAATAAGGAAGAGCTAACAACTAGAGCTATTTTACACATGAAGCAAGCTCTCTTTGGTGGCAGTATGTTAGCCTGTCACTGAAATTGTTCAAATGTAGGCAGGGGAGAGCCACTTCAAGGGGGAATTGTAGGGGAGATTCAAGCATAAAAGTGTAGCAAAATGATATAATGGTTACCGCCTCACTGCAATCCAAAAATTCTGTGCTTCTGTTTCTTAGATGTTTTGTTTGATTGTAATCTCAGTGTGAATTAAAATGGAAGGGTTTTTTTTTTTCCTCTCAAAATGAAAATCCCAGTTTTAAGGGAGGAGGGAAAAGGGAGGTAAGAGTTTCACTGTGCTTTGTTTAAATCAGATCACAATGGTGAAGTGAACTTGATGTATAAGATAGATTGGGAGCAAAATGGAGAGAACAGTTAGGGAAGAATGAATAGATACTAAGCATGTCTTCATATATGAAAGTGTTCTTATGTGAAGTGTGTTCGGTTAATTTTGTGATGACTGTCAACATTTCAGGAAAGCAGATTAAACTCAGTATAATCACAAATGAATCAAGGATATATTTTATAAAATATTACCTCACAACGAAGCATATTCAATGTTTATATAGCCATAATTATTATAAATTCAGAATAAATAGATTCTAATTCCTGCTTCTCTTCTACCTAGCTACATAATGTGGAATACGTCCATTGCCCGGGCCTGGCCTCAATTTCTTCACATGTAGTGGGAAGTCATTTAAAGTAAGTGACAGCTAATTTTCCTCTCACTTCGGAAATGCTAAAACTCAACCCACAGGTGCAAGTGTTTTTTGGTAACTCATTCCTCTAAGACCTACTTCCATCTTTCCTTTATCATGTCCAACTCCAATGATGATTATCATCCTGTTTCAAATCCTTACTGTGATTGCCTGCTCAGAAATCCAGTGAATTTTATATCCTCTGGATTCGGAGAACTTTAAACCCCCACTAGTCAGTCTAGCAGACTGTTCTGAAACCTGAAAGTGACTGTTGCTCATTCGTAGCATCCTTGGGGAACCCTATGTGAAAGACATGCAGGTAAGGTGAAATATTTTAACAACATGGCTCAAATGCAATTAATGAATGTTGAAACACCTACACAAAGCCCCTTTGGAAATTGAAATAAAATTCATGATTTTGACATGATGTGACCTTTGGATAGGATGTTTGCAATACTACCCGTTATCACTGTTGGAGAGAAAGAACGGAGGGAAGCAAGCTGACTCTAAACACTAGCTGAGTTAAGAATGCTGCTGCAAGAAATCTATTTCATGAGCTCCTATAGTTGGCAACTTCTTGATATTGCTGACAGTTAAAGTACATACTCAATAAATATTGTTGATTGATTGTGTATTTATTTTATTTTGAAGAACAATATAAAATATCTCATTCTCCATCTCTGTCGGCCAAACTCCAGCATAGAATTTACATTGATGTCTGATGCAAAAGGCACCGGTAGGGTTTCATTGATGTACATTGCATGGAGTGTGACAAAGATCTGAGTAAATAATTCCATTGCTCTGTGTCTTAATTTCATCATCTATGAACTAAGAAAGTGGTGTTAAATGTAAATCAAAAGTTACTCTCTGCATCTGAACTTCTTTTACACTCCATTGGTGGGATTATGCCTTGAGGTTAACTAAAGACACATATTTTATCATCCGCTATTTGTTACCCAACCCCGCTGCTTTCAGAAGCTCACAGCCACATTATGTTTCAGAAAGTCAGCAATGCAACTGTGGAGACAGAAGCACCAGCTTTGAGAGTTGCATACATGTGATCATTTCAGAATCAAGGATGCCTTTTTCACTTTACTTTTTTTTTTTTTTCTTATTTCTTTTCCTTTTGGTCAGAAGGAAGGTCAGATGCAAATTTTTCAAAGGTTTGAAACTGCTCAATTTGATCTCCAAATCTTACACTTTTTCCTAAGAAAAGCAATAAATCATTTGGTGAAATGAATTCTAGCAATAATGCCTTTCAAGTCCCTGTGGAAAAATGTAAATTTGAAGAACATTATTTTCATAATCTTTTGGAAGGAAAAAAAACTTTTGCAGCAGCCAAAGTAGGCAAAATGCAACATCAATAAAATGTAAAAGTAATATACCTTTTACCTGAAACGTTAAGTATTAACTTTAGCACAGTTTCCATGGGAAAGCTGGCAAAACCAAAGATATGTCCCTGATTGGAATTTTTAAGACTGTTACATTTTCTGTTCCTTGAAGTCCACTAAGATAATGAGGAGTGAGGTGCAGGGAAAAGAGGAATCACAAGAGATTTAATTATGCTATACAAAGGTATTTTAGAAGGGTAAGCATATTTTATAGTACTTGCAGATGGATTAGTATTATGGGAAGTTCTCAGCTCTGTGATCACGCTGAGCTTCAGATTTTCTCATCTGTGAAGTGGGAATAACATCTCATATTATCAGATTGTTGTGGCATTTAAAATAAATATTAATAAATTATACAGAGTATAATATTTCAATATATAAGGAAAATAATTATTTTACAAGAAAAAGTGTTTCAAATAAGTAAATATACAAAATACTGCATGTATAATCGTCGTGGACATGATCTTAATATTTTTCTGGTTTAGGATATGAGGCAGAACATGAATCTATGCTAAAATTATCAAAGTTTTAAACATATAATGAAAAGATATAAAAACTGAAAATCTCTAATCAGTCTAGAAGAGTAGCAACGTATTAGCTGTAGGAATCAGGAGGTGGAGTAGTTTGATAGGGAACAAAGGGAAGGTAGATTTGTAAGTCTGTGCTTCCACTTGGATAAGACAGAAGCAATTCAGCTGATTATTTCTGCAGAGCCAGGCAGGGGCCTGAATGCATAATAGTCGCTCAATTGTTGTTTGGTAAATAAACTTGAAAGGGAAGGTAACATTGAAATTTTAAAAATAGCTTGCACTTTGGCATTTATAATTCTCCATTTAAAACTTCTCTCCTTTGAAATGGAGTCCAGTTGAGGGATCCACATTTCTTTCTGGTTTGTTATTTGATGCAGATGGTGTGAAGTGATGGTAATAGTTGAAACCCTAAAATTATAAGAATGTTGTTAAAATTAATTTTAACAAGAGTAATCAGGTTTGCCTTTGAAAGGAGTTGAAAACATTATCTCTGTATAGCAATGGCGAGTCAATAGCCTCCTTTTATAACCTTTTGCAGAAATGACTCAAACTCCTTCCATTTGAAATTCTATTTTATTATAGAGAATCACATATAGACACTAAAGAAATTTAATTATTCCCCAATAATTGTATGTTCCTCTTTGTGTATGCTCTTTCTCTGTTGGAGGTCCCTCCAGTCAGTGAGTCACTGGATCTCGTTACCTGGGATTAGACTAGATTCTTCACTCTTCCCCAGATCCAGTAAAATGTCAAATATTTCAGATTCTACCTCTAAAATATTTCTTACAGAATTACCTCTCCATCATCATTACTGCTACTCCTCTAATACAGACTTTAATCATCATTCACCTTGACTATAGCAATGGCTTCTAACAGAACTCCATGTCCTGTTTGCTTCAAATTAATATGCTATTTATTCTACAATCAAAGCAATCTTTCTAAAAATGCAAATATTAACTTATCATTTCCATGCTTGAAGTCTTTACTTGTGTACAAAATATCTTCAGAATAAAACAGGCACTTTTTAAATGTCATACAAAGCAGTCTATGATCTTTCTCCTGCCTTATCTCTTAGTATTCCTTGCTTTCAGTATTATTCTTCATCAACACTGAATATCTTGTAGTTTCCAGCATATACCGTGCTGTTTCGTAACTCTATTCATCAGCAATATAATTCTAAAAATCAAAACTGATTGTATAAATAAATGAGGTTTCATGATGGGTCAGCTAAGTCCTATGAAAAACAACCAAAGTATCTGATTCCATTTCCCTTCCTTCGTGAACACAACATCTTTTGTTCCAAAGCAAGTGTAGTTTTCTGCTTTAGTTGGTAATTCTGGCGATCTGGTAAAGCAAAAGAGAGATAATAAAGACATAGAGAATTCAAGAGTCCTAAAATATTTGTAAAGCTGAGAACTAAGATTTCTAAAACGCTAACACCTATATCAGTTAGAATGGTTGGTTGGAAGGAAGTAACTTGAAAAGTATAAGAATTTATGCAGTTATAGGAGAGTCATGCGTATTGCATAGTAGTTAAACTTGTGAACCATGGAGGTGGAAAGCCGTGACTTATATCTTTGCATTGCCATTTATTAGGCATGTGACACGAGCAGATATTTGACTCCTCTGTGCCTCAGTTTCCTTAATTGTAAATTAAGATTGTTAACAGCTAGTTAAAGAAGCTAGATTTTCTTGTTCCGCAAGTGTGTTCAGTCTGCTCTGCCTAATGTTTGGCAGTCTACAGTGTTATTCCCACTACATTCAGTGACTAACTCGTCTTTTAGATCTTAACTTCCTCAGCGAAGCTATCATTGACCTTCAGATGTTTTAGAGTCCATTTATATACATGCCTAATCCTCTAATTTTACTTACTGTAATTTCTCGCTATTGATATAAATTAATTATGTAAGTCAATATTCTTTAAAATATCGTTCCCAGTAAATCTCAAGGGCCATGAAGCCAAGGATAGTATTTCTCATGGCCATCACTATATCTTCAGTTTCTTACACAGTGATGGACATGAAGTAGCTACTCAATAAATCTTTTTTAAACCAATGAATAAACTCAAGGAGCAATGGATGATTGATTACATAACTGTCAATCTAGATGATACTCTAGATTGACAAGAACATCCTTTAGATATTATAAATGTTAATAGAGAAGAAAGTTACAGTCTTCACTGGGAAAAAAGTAACAACCCATAAGGGGGAAGAAAAGGGGACAAGGGGAGAAAAGTATTTCTATTTGATTGCATACATGTAAGTATTTTTTTCTTTCTCTCTTTCTCTCCCTCTTTTCATAATGGAGAATAAATACAACTTCATACTGCTTGCCTCCCTGAATAACTTATTATACTCAGGAATATGATAGTTTGGGCCTAATGTGAAATTCTCAATTGCTGTATGCACAAGATAGCCACAGGAGTAGGTGGAAAACATATTATGGAATTTGATATGCATTAATGCATACTGAAGAAGAGAAATTCTGAAATGAGATATAGAAGAAGGAAATCCGTGTGGGACAGTGTTCTAGGCTGTTTGATAATAAGAAAGCAATGACTAAGACTATCCAAGGGAGAGCTAGTATTTCTTGGGATTGCAACAGTCAACTTCACAGTAGGAGAGGTCAGCTTATAAGAAACAGAATTTATTTTTTTAACCTCTGAATGCTTTCAAGGTGAAGTGATTATAAACTCACACAATTTTTCTTACAACTTCTGTCTCTGAAAACAATGTTGTAATATCATAGCCTCCATCCTACAGTACATTTCAAGGATGGTTATTATTTTTTAAATATCTTAAAATATGAGCTGAAACTGATTGCATTCTTGAAACAGAATTGAACTTCAATACTACATGTCATTGATTTAAAAGAGGGCTCTAGTTTTATGTAGGGCTGGTGCACTTTTTAATTTTAATGTGCAGACAAAAGTGAATAGAAGTGTGAAGAATGCAGGCAAGTTGAAGAGCTGCAAGTGTCGGTTTAAATAAAAACTACAGTATTAGGAGCTGACTCTGACAGTGGAAACTGAAATTATGGTGACACTTAGAGAAGCTAAGGAGAGCTTTGTGAAACTGTGACAAAGGAGTGTTTGCCTTTAGAGAAAGACACTGTTAACTTCTTTCAAATGTAAGTGGAGCTGAACAGAAGATTTCCCTAAGAAGACACCTTCTCCAGGCAGTGGGGCAGCCACAGTTAAGCCCCATGTACAGACAGTTTATGGCTGAGAAGTTATCAGAGATAGAGTAAGATCCAAATCCAAGCATATGGTCACAAAGGGAACATGATTCTTTTCAGATTCTGATGGAAACATCTGGCCCCTGAAATAACTATAGAATTCAGCAGACTGACTCTAGCCTCTGCTGCCAGAGCACCCAAAGTTCACTTCTGTCCTAGCTCTTATTACTGTCCGTGTTATTTTCCATACATCTATCCTACCATACTGTCATCCCCTTAAGAGCAGAAACCATGGTTTGTATGTTTCGGCCCTTAGCACCTAGCATAGTTACCTACCCCATGGGTTACACTCAGTGTGCCAAGTAAACGGATGGATAGATAAACAGATACACAAATGAATGAATTCATGTATTGCTGCCGTTGACCAATTAGGATGACTTTCTTTGTTCAGCATGCAGGCTCACATCACACATTGAGAGATAATAAGTGAAAGCTAGATTCTGTATTCTTTTATTATCTGCTGCCACGACTTTAAAAATGATGTTTTAGCAGACTCTACACTCTTTGAGCATAGAGGTTATTTTTAAATGATTTGTTGTATTTACAGTAGGCTAATTTTCAAATATTTGGGGTAATATTTTCTTGCATAAAAACCATTTGCAGGCAAATGTATTTCTCAGACTAATGTTATGTTCTTGTCTAGTCTACTGTGCCTAATTTAAAAAGTGGAAGATGGTGTGGAACTTTCTGGCAGGAAGTTGAGTGATAACACACATTAATGAAGGCAAAGTGTATGACACATCAATTTAGGTCTCATTGGATCAAAGCATAACTTTCATGCACATTCAGTGTCCTCATTCTGCATCTCCTTCTCCTTGTAGTCTCGATACTGAGCTCTGAAATGGGGCATTCTTTCTGTGCCAGTGTTGGCAAATACTGTTCACTGCTATCAATATGCCATCTTGGAAGGAACAGGGATGACATCTCATGCTTTTCCTTAAAGGGTCATAAAACTTCAAACTGTCTCTGGATGTCTCTGCTACAGATATTGACATCACGAGAAGAACCACTGCCTTAAACCCACAGAGGCCCCCTTTCTTTGAAAAAATATGGATATATCAGTGATGAGAAGAGAAAAGAAAAAAATAAACTTCAAAAGTGCCTTTGAAATGTTTAAGCCCTTTTGACAGATTATCCATTCCTTTTGATTTTTTGTTGTGGGTTAATAGCCATAGGAGATAGGAAAAAAATTAATAAGTCTACTATACATTTTTATTTGATTCTCAAATTAACATAATGCATTGTGTTTTTTGTTGTTGTTTTAGAGTTTAAATGAAAAAGGTTTATTTCTGTACATAGTGCAGTGTTAATTCGAGTCCAGTTTTGTGAGAGACAGTGAATAAATCCTCTTACTAAGCTACCTAAACATCCCCAAGATAGTCAGAATTTTACCAATTATGTACAAAGTTTACACCTAATATACAAAGCTTAAACCTATCTAAATAAGGGCAAAACAAACAGAAATGAACTATGGACTATATCAGCACAAACTAAACAGCCTAGGAGACACTCAAAAGGAAAGAAATGTCATCAAAGAAACAGAAACACAATCCAATCGTCAATTTGCATCTCAGTTGCATTCTATAGAGCTATTTTTCCAAAATGGGACCCCAGTCCCCGAAAACTACTTAAGAATAATGTATGGTTCTTAGAGGTGAAAAAAAGTCATTTGAAGAGTATTTATTTGGGGCTACTCTGTACTGGGCATTGTTGTAGGTTCTTTATCAACACCTCTGTTCATAGTTTTATTAAGATTTCAGTATGTATGGTTTTAAGTATTCATCTTTCTGAGAATGCTAATCCTTTTCTCATTACTTTTACATTTTCATTCCAAACTAACTTTCCTAACCAGTCTGAAACCTCAAACTTTCCAGCATTCTTGACTCACTTTCTCTCTTATTCTTCTGTTGCACCCCCATAAGCAATGATTTTTTAAAAACTCATTTTTTACTTCAAGGAACACAGGAATGTAGAGGATTTTGTCTCTGTTACTTTGCTCTGTCAGCATCAGCTTGGAAGAACACGCCGTGGAGACTGGCATATCAAGTAGTATAAAGCACTACAGTGCTGGATACTGCCTTTGGCACAAAATGTACAATACTAATAATACCTCATTTATCCTACTACTGCCCATAGAAAACCTGTAAGTGCTAAGCATAATTCATTTTGTCTGCACTAACTTACTAATCCTTTTGCATTAGTGCTCTCTAAGGTGTTCGTTGTTGACAGTTGTCTTCCAAGCAGGAGACACTTCAAGTACTAGATGCCAAGCAGTTAAAATGATATGGAATTATTAAGTCATTGAATTTTCTATTTGAAGAGATAGATGCCTGGGTAAATAAATCCTTTTGCTTATGCAGATTTGGGCCATCAGATATTCCTGGGGTGTCTGTCATCATTAAAGATGTAGAAGCAACTTTGCCAAGCATGTAAGGCTTTGTTTGTCTTCTTGGCAAATTCAGTATCATAGTTAGAAAAGTTTTAAGTTCATGGAAACTTATTACAGTACAATTGAGACAAAGTAAACAGGTTTAAGTGCTATAGGAAGTCACCCTTTGCCACTCTCTAGTTTAGCTTTGCATCAATGGTTTTGGTGGTTTGTTTTTTTTTTTTTAAAGTCTTGGAAACATTTGTTCAGCTGGAATGTTTGGAAGAAGTCCAATACGTAAAATGCACATTAGGGGATTTTCTCTGCTTGAAATGCATGTGAGCAGGAGCAGCCTGGAGCCGTGCCTGCTTGGCTCTCTTTCGTGTCTTTCATCCCAGCCTCCCTCTGCCCTCACCCCACAGCAGACTCACATCACCCTCTGAGCACTCCACAGAGTACAATTTATAAAGCACTCTTTTAGACCATAACTACCTGAGGGAAAATTGAGTTGAATATCAGTGTCAAAAATCACCCTGTATTGGGCTTCCCTGGTGGCGCAGTGGTTGAGAATCCGCCTGCTAATGCAGGGGACATGAGTTCGAGCCCTGGTCCGGGAAGATCCCACATGCTGTGGGGCAACTGGGCCTGTGAGCCACAGTTACTGAGCCTGTGCGTCTGGAGCCCGTGCTCCGCAACAAGAGAGGACGCGACAGTGAGAGGCCCGCGCACCGTGATGAAGAGTGACCCCCGCTCGCCACAACTAGAGAAAGCCCTCGCGCAGAAACGAAGACCCAACACAGCCAAAAATAAATAAATAAAAATAAATTAATTAATAAAACAAAAAAATTATCTCCAAAAAAAAAAAAATCACCCTGTATTAACCAAGGTAGCAATAAGAAATTAAGTTAGTTGTTCATTCATTTAATTAGGTTTATGTATGTTTTTTTTATGCCAGGCATAAACACAATTCTTCCCTTTAATATGGATTGATTAAGCAAATGAAATAATATAGAAAAGTAAGTACCTATAGGACTCTGGCATTTATATTGAAGCCTCTAGTGCTTTTCTAAGTTGGGATACAGGAGTTTAGATTGTGAGTTATTGGGTGAGTTTCTGGCCAAAGGGGGAAACTAGAAAGACAGAATCAAAGTTCAAACTAGGAATAAATAACAGGGAGAGTCTGAAAAATCTCAGGAAAGGAGAAGACATCAATATAAGGCTTCAGGACAAAGAGTGGAGACAAGGGATAGAACATCCTGATCAGAACACAGGACAGTATACTCTTCTCGAAGGAACCTCTCTGGAGTTCCTGCAGTAGGCAGGGAGGTGAGGAAAGAAACTTCTTGGATGTGGACACCTGTCACGTTATAAAACATTAAATACATACGCATTTTATGAGTAAATGGACTTTTTTCTATTACACACATATTGTACTAAGTACTGAGGGAAAATAAGAGAAAACATTAAAAAAAAAGAGGGGTGATGTAGGGTTTAGGGAAGTATTTAAGACCCTCTAATGGATAAGTAGAAGTATGGTGTGTAGACAGAATGTACTAAAACATGAACAAGACCAGCAAATAGTTGATATTGTTGAAATTCAAAGTAAAAAGTGTAGGAGTAGGAGGGCAGAAAGTTGTATATTTGGGCAGTGGCCAGATGAATTTAAATTGATTTATTCAATTTAAAGTTTGTTCTATAGTCCATGGAGCGTCATTAAAAAATATTATGCAAGGGATTAGCAAGATCAGATTTGTATGCTAGAATAATATAACAGAGTAAGGGAAGAATAAAGGCACATTGGCTGATAGAGTGATTCTTACAATTGTCAAAGAGAAATTTCCCAAATTGTTTTAACCAGGAGCATTCTTTGGTTAGAAGTATTACAAATTACTAGTGGGTTAATAAAATTCTTTATAAACTTCTTAGTAAGATGGCAGCCAGATAACTTTATTTCACATTTCCTGTTGAATTCTCATAAAAGCACAGGAAACATTGCAACCGTTAAATGGACAAAGGAATTTGAGAATACACATATCACTCTTCTGAACTCAAGATGAAATCCCAGGATGTAATTTCAGTAAAGTGAAGTGAACTCTTAAATCCAAAAGGCAAAGCAAAGGAGCTAGACAGAAAAAGGAACTTTTCACCCAACCCTACTTTGTGCTCAGAAATTTGGAAGCTCTTTGAGAGAATAAGCATTCATACTGTTTTGGGTTGGATGTGGCTTTCTGAGACAGCAAAGTAATTCCATCCTCCAAAGCCTCCAAGCAATGTGTTTGTTTGAACCCTGGCTCCCACATATGATATTGGGCAAGTTATGTAGCTTCTATACGCCTTAATTCCTTTGCTGCAAAATATAGATAATACTGGTATCTACTTCTAGAGATTGTTGCAAGGATTAAATGAATTGATATAGATAAAACTTTATAACTGTCATAGGTATAAAGTAAGCACTTGTAATTATTAGCTACTACTGTCATTATGCACATTCATGGGCTATCATTTGCAGAAATGTATTTATTCATTTGTGAGAATAGGAATAATGACACCTGACACCTATCTCACAGAATTTTTTTAAGTACTTAATTTAACTATGTATGGGAACTTCTTTACTGGTATCCATAATATGTTAACTTAAAACAGCCACCTCTCCCAGTCTTGCAGGAGTGGTCTCATGTAAGAGATGTACCGTCACTCAGCCCAGCCCAAGCTCTTGGTTGTCTTTCAAGGCTTTGTGACTTTCTAAGTCACCCCTTTGTCCTTAATGCCTCCAAGTTGTTGATGGTGTGCCAAGACCCATCCATGCCCCAAAGGGGATGAATGCAGTCAGCTCCTAGGTGCAGGCTGACTAGAAGCTGGACCCTCAAGCAGCATCTGTGAAAGCATGTAGTTAAGGTCTTTTCAGGGAGAAACTGGAGACAGGTATTTGTTGCCTCCCCCGCTCTGCTCTGAGCCTGGGTGTATAACTGTCCTGGAGAACTCCTGCACCTGTTTAAAAACTGCTTCTTTGTTCGTATAGTCCTGTGGGATTTGTGAATGTAAGCCCTATTGGCTATTGGTTGTTTGGGAGTCCATTGCTTGGGCAGCAGCTGCAAAAGCCAGGAAACCAGACTTGCATAGCTCATTCTAGGAAGATAGTGACAACTTGGTTTTATTGTTGTAGTGATCTTGAAAGGGGATGGGGATAGAAATCTCCATCAGCATTGCTAGTCTCCAAGGAGAGAGGCAGCCAGCCTCCAGATGCATGCTAAGTTAGAAGCTGGACCACTAAGTATTAGCTTCCAAAATACACAGAGTATAAAGTACTCTGTCTTTCATGGAAAGACTAAGAACTGGACATTTTTGCCTGCTCCCTTGCACATGGGGGAGGGCCACAGTGACTCCCCACATATTTGTATGTTAGGAACGGCTTCTTTTTTGTTGCAGTCCCATGGAACTCGTGAATGCAAGCCCTTTTGCTATCAGAGCCAGGTAATCTGGGTGCCTGTCCCTCATGTATCAGCCACAAAAGCTGGAAAGCCAGATGTGTATATAATCTGCTTCCAGAGAGATACGGTGACTCAGTTTTATTGTGAGAGTAGGTGAGAGGGTTAAGGTGGAAAAAGTGTCTGCTAGTTTCCCCCGTCTCTGGGGAGGATCTCAGGCATCCTTAGATGCCTGCTAAAATTAGAAGCCAGACCCTCAGGCAGCAGATTGTGAAGTATGTAGATAGATCCTTTTTATGGAAACGTGGAAGACCGGTATGTCTGTTCTCAGTACCTTGAGCCCTGGGGAGATAGCCACAGTGATGCTCACACACCAGTTAGGAGCTGCTTCTTTGTCTGTTTTAGTTGTATGGCTCTTAGGGAAGCAAACCCTTGTGTGCCTTCAGAGCAAGGTGTTTTGTTTTACAGGCTTGTCCCTTGGGTGGAAGCCTTAAATGTTGTACTGCTAGACGTACAGTCCAAACAGCTCCTTGGGGATACTCTGGGAGTTGGATGTTCCCTCCTGATTGTATGGTGCTATGCTGACAGTGGGGTTTTTTGTTTTGTTTTGTTTGCGGTACGCGGGCCTCTCACTGTTGTGGCCCCTCCCGTTGCGGAGCACAGGCTCCGGACGCGCAGGCTCAGCGGCCACGGCTCACGGGCCCAGCCGCTCGGCGGCATGTGGGATCTTCCCGGACCGGGGCACGAACCCGTGTCCCCTGCATCGGCAGGTGGACTCTCCACCACTGTGCCACCAGGGAAGCCCCATGACAGTGGGTTTTATGGTGACAGTGTGTGCCAGTCTTTCCTACCTGGTTCATTGCAGGCATTTTCTCATTTACCTGACCTGATGTGTAGGAGTTGCTCATTTCTAGCTTTCATTCGGAGGGAGTTTGTTCTGGGTGTAGCTGTTCACTCAGCATGTCTGTGGGAGGAAGGCTGCTCAGGAGCCTCCTCTGTCACCATCGTTGTCAACTCCCCTCTTATTAACACAATTTAAAGAAAGTGTACTCCAGATGCAGGGAATAATTAAACTCTTTAGAATTTTTAAAAAGAAACGAGAGAGCCTCCCTGGTGGCGCAGTGGTTGAGTCCACCTGCCGATGCAGGGTACACGGGTTCGTGCCCCGGTCTGGGAAGATCCCACATGCCGCAGAGCAGCTGGGCCCGTGAGCCATGGCCGCTGAGCCTGCGCGTCTGGAGCCTGTGCTTCGCAACGAGAGGGGCCATAACAGTGAAAGGCCTGCGTACCGCAAAAAAAAAAAAAGAAATGAGACTAGATTTTAAAAGTCGTCACATCATGTTATTAATAGAAGCCAAGGAAATAACAGACTCTAAGAAGATTAAGAGATGTTGAAATAAAGTGGAAGGTGGTAGAGATGCAGCTAGGCATGAATGAAAAGCTAGAATAGATGATGAAAGATTGCAAAGAAATTAAATAAGCAGAATTCAAGATCTGACCTAAGCACAATAAGGGCAGAATGAGACTACAGAAAGTTGGAATGGTGCCGTAAAACACACAAGCCAAGTGTTCTTTCAAAAAATATAGTAGAAATCGACAAAAAGATAAACAGTGGAATAGTGACAGACATAAAAGTTTAAAAATGGCATTTAGACCAAGGGGTATGTGGATAGACTAAAGAATAAATGAAAGTAAATGGTTTAGAAACAATCAACAAACGTAGACCCAGACACTAGAAATGGCTAAGACATTTTCTTTACCAAAGCCACTTTTAAGCCAAATACACTCACTATACACTAATAGGTCTTACTAAACACATCTTCTCCTGCAGGTTAAGATCAGATCTGAGGTTTTTGGCCAGTGCTTTGCTACTCTTTCTGCTCCTTAGGGCTGTGCCATATTTTTTCAGGCATGATTTGGGTTATCTTTTAACTATTCACTTAAATAGCCTCATCTTTGTGCTTTAGTAAGAAGCTTTTGAATTCATCCTCATCCAAATGTATATTCCTCGTACCCTCACATGGTCCATCTAAATTGCTTTGTGTAAATGTTTAAAATAATCCCTACTGGCCAGCTTCAACATTAACACACTTATAAAGTCTGTGGGGAATTGGTGTGTTTACCATGAAAATTCCTGGCATACTTGGTGATACACCTCTCCTTTCTCTCAAACATCCTGAGACATCATTTTATCATAATACCTTATACACTGAAGGTAGCACTTATTAAATTTTAATGTGCATATAAATCACCTGGAAGATCCTGTCAAAATGTTGATTCTGTTACAGTAAGTTTTGAGATGAGTGCTAAGATTCTGCCTTTCTAGCAACCTCTTATGTGATAAAACGGATGCTGGTCCAAGAACCACATTTATAGCAGCAAGGTACTGAAGTAACTAGGCTGATGATTTTAAACCAAGGTTGTATATTAGAATTACCTGGGGATCTTTTAAAATCAGCTATGTATAATCCCCATCCCAGATTAAATTAGAATTTCTTTGGGTGGGCCCCAGGTATTGATACTGTAAAAATCTATGCAAGATATTCTAATGTGCATTCAAGAGTGAGAACCTCTGGTTTAGCCTAACCTGTCTAAATCTTGCATCTGAATTTATATTGCTGATATCTGTCCATTCAAGGCACTTGCCCAGAGCCAGCTGAAAATTCCTTGCTGCGAAGAGCAGGGGTGCTATCGTACTCATTGATTTAACCCTGACGCATAACACAGTGTCTGTCACATAAAAGACTCTCAAATCTTATTTGTTGAAAAGGTCAGATATTCCCTAGAACAGGCCTGTGAACTGTATGAAACTGAATGTTTCCTTGATCAATTTGAGCAAGAGAGAAAGACATACTATTTATTAATGCATCCTTTCAAAATTCATTCAATGTCTCTTGTTTGTCAGGAAGTTTGAGGATACAAAGAGCCTGTCCACAGGAAAGTTGGAGTCTAGTGAAGTAAGCATTTGTTTGTTTTATCGCCTCGTATTCAGACTAGGATTTTGGAGTCATTCATTCTGTCATTTTCAGCAGCATAAGCATAATTGTAAAACAATAAAATAGACAACTAGCAAAGATGACATCCCTAAAGTAAGGGCTATCAAATGAACCAACTGTCAAATTATGTAAATTTGAAAGCCTAACAACCTTGGTAAAGGTCCTTTAATTGGATGACTTGTATAGGAAATAAATGTACTGTCACTTAAAAGTCCCTCTCTATAGCCAGATTTAAAGGAACAGAAATAGTAGTTTAAAAGACTCAAGATAGAATAAAAATCAATAAACGTCAGCATATTTTTACATACCTAAAGTCAGTATATTTTTAATATACCACAAATACTATACATAAGTACTCCTTTGCTGAAAGACAATTTTATTTTATATACTAATAATGGCATTGGAAAAATTGTTAATAGTTTGTGATTTTAATTCGAGATACATAAAATATTAATAGTTTTTATACCTAGATGTTGAGTTTATACATAATACTTTCTTATTTACTTTTAAAAAATATTCTCCAGATTTTCTAAGGTCATTGTTTATTTGTAATTAAGACATTATTAAAATAATATATTTAATAGCATCTCTATTTTAATATTAAACTATATAGAAACCATACCTAGAATTATTTTTCCCAACTATTTTCACCTTCCCTCTTACAGGATTCGACTTTCCTGCCTATTGTTACATGACTTACCTGTTTGATTGAATTTGGGTTTGGAAGAGTGACAGGTTTCAGCTGAGCCGTGTGTTTTGGCATTAGGGTGGATGTTTCATGTGATTGCTTGGTTTAGCTCGTGCTCTCTTTTCCTGCTTTTTGCATAGCTTAGAGAGGCACTACTTTTTTGGCCTGGATCTTGGAAAGAGAAGGTTGAGGAGCAGAAACTCAGTCTACATGTAGCCCAGCTGCACTGAACCACAGTGTCCCAGTGCCAGCACTTAACATGAGTGAGCGTGAATCTTTGTTCTTTATGCCACTGAAATATTGCAGTTCTTTATTCCCAAAGCAAAAGTAATAGGTTAGAAAAATTATAAGGAAAAATTATATTAATAAAACAAATTATTCAACTTCTTTAATGATCCTAATGGTATCTTTAGATAAAGGAATCATTAGAGAGGGGAATTAGGGAGAAATTAGAAGAGAAAAACAGAGAGAAGCCCAACTATCAGAGATGCAAATGTAAAAATAATGGAACCACACAAACACTAGAAGAAAACAAGTGTGACTACTTTTATAACTTTGGTGTTGGGGGGAATCTTCCTATGACTCAAAATCAAAGAGCAATAAAAGAAAAATTTGACAACATGAAAAATGAAGAAAAATTTCTTTTCGTTTAACAACACCACCCCATAAGCAAAGTCCAAAGGCAAATAACACACTAGAAGAAAATACTGGAATATATATCAAAGATAAAGGATTAATATTCCTAATATATAAAGGAGTCTAATACTGAGGGAATATAACCAAACACTTTTGAACTATGAGCAAAAACATGAACAGAGAGTTCACAGAAAATAAGCAAATGTTCCTTAAATACGTTCAAAGAAGCAATGTTCAAAGAATGTTCAAAAAGTTTACAATGAATAGAATGATAATAAAAGCCTTCACATGTATCAAATTGACAGAAGTTAAAAGGTTGATCGTTCTGGCAGAACTGTGAGGGAAGCTGTGGGCAACTGTGGGGAACCTCCTCCACTGCTGTGGGAATGCAAAATGGTACCACCCTTGGGAGGAAGAACTTGGCAAGATCTAACCAAACTACATGTGCATTTACCCTGTGACTCCGTAATCCCACTTCTAGGAGTTTACTCTAAAGATATACCTCCAGCAATAGGAAAACAAATATGCCCAAGAGAGTCACTGCAGCATTATCATACCAGTGAAATGTTAGAAACAGCTTACATCACCTTACAGAGATCAGTTGAATAAGACACCATGCATTCTCACAGTGCAGGACTGTGCAGCTATAGGAATGGAGTAAGGAGAGCTCTACGAACTGATGTGGTGTAATATCCCAGATACACTGTTAAGAGGGGAAAAAAATAGGATGAATTATGTTACATTTCCTGAAAGAGAGAAGAGGTTATTTTTTGCAAAAGAAGAAATGCCGGAAGGATAAACTAGGAACTAATGAAAATGGAGAACTACAATGTGTGTGGGCTTCTCTGAGTATACCTTGCTTTATACAGATTTGACTTTTCAACTATGTAAACATTTTATATATTCAAAGTTAACTTAAAATGACAAAGATCGGGGGAAAGCCTTACAGTTGAATACAAAGAGAAACTAATGAAGCTAAAAGCCTCTTCTCTGATGCCAGGTTCTCTTTTCCTTCCCAGTGTCTTTGAACCCTGTGTTAGGCAGGTGACTCCTCCAGCCTGGGGACCTGAGTGAATCTGAAGAGCAGAGCCCTTAGGCAGCTGACATTTGACATGTAGAATTGATGAGAAATAAGCTTGTATATAGTTCAGCAACTTAGATTTTTTTTTTTGTTTCCACAGCATAACCTAGCCTATGCTGATGAATGAAACAGAATACTGAGAGAATGTGATGCTGTGGCGTTTTAAAGACAGATTATTAGCAAGCTCCAAATCTTTATTACCTCTTCCAGTAGAATACAAAACAATAAATGTAGGTATCACTCTCAAATCGTTATCATAAACCTTTGTGCATTTCTAGACATTACAATTGGGGGAGGGTAGTTCTTGATGAGCAAAGACACAATAAAGCACCAACCAGACTAAGAATCATGACAATCCAAGTCTCTGAGGTGATGACGGGGACTCTGGTGATTACAGCTATTTGTTCAGAAAGAATAACTATGGAATATTTCCACTTGTTTACTGCCATGCCTAATAGAAATACATCTCCCTTTGGAAAACAAGAGCTCGCTGGAGAATCAGTTGTTCTAGAGAATAAGAACAAAAGAGGTATAAAGAATAAGAGAGGATTCACCAAAGCAAGGAATATTAAGAGATGACCTAAATGTGAAAATAAAAAGGGAGGAAGTAAAGATGAAAAGCTGGGGACCAAGGGAGATAAAGTAAACAGGTGGTATAATTTTTTTCTGACAATTGTTTTTATTTTTTAAAATTTTGGATGCTTCATCTTAAACTGTGTGCACTAAATCCAATCTATGATATTCTGTATGAGAATTACATCTTTTTTTTTTTTTTTTTTTGCGGTATATGGGCCTCTCACTGTTGCGGCCTCTCCCGTTGCGGAGCACAGGTTGTCCCCCTGCATCGGCAGGCGGACGCTCAACCACTGTGCCACCAGGGAAGCCCGAGAATTACATCTTTGATATCGAGACCATTAAATAGTTAGGATCATTTTACTTACAAATAAATCTTTAGGCACTAGGAATTCTTATTAAATTAGTCCAACTGGTCAGCAACTAATGAAAACACATTTAGTTGGTGTTAAATATTGCATAGCACATTACAAGTGGCTGATGCTCTATAACCAGTCCATTTATAGTTTATGGTGCAAATTTTAAAGTCAAGTAAATTGTGTTTTCAGCAGCAGTTCATGTGTTATGACTTGTCGAGGTCGTAAATAATTTGCAGGGCATTTATGTATTTCTAGATTCCATGTACCTCTTGCTTATAAATCTATTTATTAACCCTTATAAATAATTGATGGCTATATCTTAAAATGAATCATTCCTAGAATTGCTTAACTGTCTGGAATTTTTCTTTAGTAATCCTGTCCTTCATTTTCTTTTCATATCTCAATCAGGTATAAATAGAAGAACCTTGCATACACCTTTTTCTTCTCATTTCCAAGTCTAAGTGTCTGTGTCATTATTCACCTTTATGGTGAGAAGCTATGAATTTATGTCATCAATTCTGCTTCTGGCACCTTCAATGAGTAATTGGTTTTCTTCCCAACCCCCCATTCATCTCAGCTTTACAACTGGTTTTTCTCTCTCTCTCTCTTGTTTTCCTCTTTTTTTTTTTTTCTTTTTCACTACTTGGCTACCCTACCAATTTCTTTCCATCCCTTAATATCAGGGATCAGAATACTCACATTCATCATCTTACTATGATGGGTTTTTTTAGCATAGCAACTCTGAATATTCTGTGTCAATTTACATGAAAGTCTTAGAATAGAGAGGAGAAGTGAGAAGTAGGAAAGAGGCCAAGAGTGGTTAAAAAAAAAAAAGAGAGAATATGCATGACAGTCAGTGACAGTCCCTTGAAAATTTGTGAAGGTGATGACTGACTTTTTAAAGCATATGTTTCTACCCTACTTTGTACCATTTTTCATATTGAAAGCTAAATCCTCTCACCTTTATCCCATCTACCAGGAAACCATTAGTGAACTAATACATTTTATTTTTTTTTCATTCTGCTATTCATACATTCATTCAAAACAATTTCTTAGTTCATTATTCATCATTAGTTGTTTATTCATTTATTTATATGCTAAATGAGTTGTTTCAGAAGGAATGCAGGTTTACAATAACATATGAATTACATATTTAAATAAAATCAAACAAATGGATGAGACAAACTGAACAAAAGGACCTTAAGGAGGTAAAAATAAAATGAAGCTAAGTGAGTCATACATAGGTCCTTACTCCTTTCATATAGTGCAAAATGCATGTTCCAGAACAATGTTCATCCTTAAGACCACAGAGACTCTTTTATTTGAATGCCATTGTTTTCTCTATGTGTATTTCAAACGTGCTAATACTCTGGATTTAATGATTCAACAGAGCAGAGAAGATTATTCATAAATCAAGCTGGATTTCGAGGGAATTATCCACATAAACATTCCATGAATCAAATGGAGAAGAAAACTTGCTGTCTACACTGAGGGTGGTCTTTGTCAGCAGATCACAGATAAATGCTTCTTGGTGTAGGTGTACTTAGAGTTTCTCCATAGAACCAAACACTTTTCCTGGGGTAGAGCTGTTGGGGGAGATGAAAAATGATTGTGTTAGTGTAATTAATGTGTTATCTCCAACCAAATTCCATTTTGCATTATGCAATATTTGAATTAGCTGCTGTTTGAAGGTAAACGTTTCCACTAGGTGAGAGGTCAGACACAGGTAAATGTGGTTTACTTAATCAGAAGGAAGTCTCAAACCATATGCCTGAGAAGTAAGAAAAGCTGTGCAAGGATTTATTGAGGAAAGTGTTCAGTTGATAAACGATAACATTTATTTGTAATTTGAGAATTTGACCCAAATGACACTCATTAGCTCAGCTTGTATGGAGCCAATTAGTTTTATAAATTTATTTTTGGTCCTGATGCTATTTGTAAAAGGATTTTATTATAGTACTGGAAATGAAATTTGTTTTAAAATAAATATGAATGATTTTAATTCTGCTATTTTGCTTTCTCTATAAAATTATGGATATCTCATTTTCTCATAGCAGACATATAGATGATTGTCCTAGTTAAAAAACATGACATAATAAAAACTCACCGTTTGTACTTTAGGCAGATTTTTGAGAGCATAGGAGTTACTGATTACTGATTTTATTTTAAGTATGTATCTTCTTTGCCACCCACCACTTACTGATCTTAATAACAACAGCCAAAAAGTTTCCTGAGAATTTCCTGTGTTCTAGATAATGAGCTAACTATTTGCATTAACTCTCTTTTTAAGTTTCACAACTTAATAAAATACATTCTATTACATTCACCATTTTGGAAATGAGAAAGTAGAACTTAGCAATTATAAGTAATTTGCCTATGAGGAGCTGGTATACATGCATACGGTTTGTTTCGAGATTTTATTATACTTAACTATTTTATTCTTTCTTTTGACTTTGGTGACATTTAATTTTATCATATTCTTTACTGTTCACATCAAAATTGCTATTTCCTTCCATAGTAAGAAAGTATTAGAAAACAGATGGTCCCAAATACCTGCTTACCTTGAGTCAGAAAATACCTTAAGTGTATTTGAAGAAGATATATCCATTTTTAGTAGATATCAAATATAAATTGCCTTTTTTTTTTCTTGAGATTCAGATGTATTGCCTCTCACAAACTAATTTTCCTCACTAAACTCAACTCTTAGGGAAGACAGGCCCATTCTGATACCACCGTCTGATACTATGAAGGCTTTGAATCCAAGGCTTCAGTTTATTTGGTAACTAGTTAAAACTTAAAAATTTAGAAAGGGGTTTTTATTGAAGAAAGTCTAATGTTGGTTTAGGAGACAGAATCGAAGCATCTGAATAAAAAATTCTGCTACTGCGACTACTCGGCAGTAACTTTCTAACACAAATTACCTTTTGGATTTAGAATCATTATAAAAAAGTATCTGTTCTGTTTTCACTTGCTATCTTCTGCCTCATTGCTTATATTTATCTGGCACTCAGTAGTTTACAATATAATTTGATATTTATTTTCATAGCCAATCTCTACAACAAAGAGGAAACTAAGACTCACAAAAGTTAAATACATTTTCAAAAAAATAAAGCCCCAAGTGGCTTTTTAAAGCTAAGCCATAGCTCCATTTTGTATAATAATACACATAGTATGTAGAAACAATTTTAATTCAAACACCACAGAAGGTAACTTGCCCGTACTTGTCCAAACATAGATATACAAGTAAATATTGACTAGTGACTTTAATAAAATGTTTGAGTTCATTCAAACCTGCCCCTCCCAAACATGCTCCTCCCCACTTGCACACTTTGTTCTGCCTTTTTCTTCAAATAAATGTATATCACGTTAAAACATTTCTTCAAGATTACTGCCTTCTTGGAACTTCCCTCAATGTCTGCTTCCTAAACTAATTTCCTAAAGCTAGCAGGTTAAATCTACACAAGAACTGCACAAAGACCTCATTAATTGCTACTTTGAAGCATTTGTTTCTCCCTTGCTTACCAGTACAGTACAAGAGAATATGCATATCTAAGTTTGTGTTTGTTCTGAGACAGAAAGAAGTCTGGGCTTCATTTTATTCCCACACATAGAATATGTGTTTGTGAAACAGTGTGCCTATTTGGGTAGAAGGAGGTTGGGAAAAGTTATGGAGAGGATCTGGAGTTTAGGATACTACCCTTGCTCTGTGCCATCCAGTTCTGGAGATTTGGAGCATGTAGGCAGCCGTTCACTGTCATACCAAAAGAATATGTAAGGGACAAGGTGTCAGAAATATGAGTTAGGTATTTCCAAGCACTCATCTCCTAAGAATCCTGATGATAAGAATCATGGAAATGTATATATTAGCATAAAGGAAAAGGGGGTCCAAAGATACAAATTTCTAGTTATAAAATAAATGTCATGGGAATTTAGTATATAGCATGGTAAATATAGTTAGTAATACTAGATTGCATAGTTGAAAGTTGCTGAGAGTAGATCTTAAAAATTCTCATCACAAGGAAAATATTTATAACTATGTAAGATGATGGATGTTAGCTAGACTTATTGTGGTGATCATTTCACAGTGTATACTGTACACAAATAGCGAATCATTATGCTGCACACCTGAAATTAATATAATGTTATATGTCAATTATACCTATAAAAACTAACAAAAAAGATTTTTAAAAAGATAGTGAAGAGAGAGTGACCTAATTAGAGGGTTTATAAAGGATGCTTATTTTCTTTGGTCATTAACTCTAGAAAATGAGAATCAGGGCATAGAAGCAGGTATCAAATGAATCACAAAGAACAATATTATGTTGGTGCTTCTTTGCTATTGTTTCCTGATAGAAGTTATTGGTAAATAGTGGTAAAATTGAAAAAGTTACCAAATACTATAAAAACAATATTTCAGAGGTAGATTATTATTGTGATTTGTTTTGCCTTAATCATGAAAATAACAATGTGGTAGGAATCTGGTTTTAATCATGTTATCATCCTTGTTACCTTCCATAGTTCTTGGATATAGAAAGTTCTTCATAAATGTCTGTAATTGTATGTTACAGCCAATGAAATACACACTCCCACAAAAATCCTTATAAATTTGAAAGCTATAACACAGGATATTGAGTTAGAACAGAACTATTTCTCCCTCAGTTTGGACTAAGGTGCCAATAAAATAGACATCAGATATCAAAGTGACGCAAATTTCCAGTACAGACTTTTCAAAAGAAATATTTTAGAGTTAGGTAGGGGGAGGAAGAAGGATTCTATCTTGAATACCTCAAGCCTAATGATGGACTCTTCTTTTGGAAGACTCAAAGAGCTTGAGATATGCTCTTTGCTGCTGCTGGAAGACCCAGAGGTCTGGGACCAAACTTATTCCAGAGAAAGCTAAAGCAGGCAGTGTGTGTAGCATGCAGGGGGCTGCGTTAGAATTGTCCTCTTCTCCAAGGCTGTCAGGGCAAGGGATGTGTGAGCATCTTCCTTGCAATTGATGTGGGCACTGGAAGGACAATAGAACCCCAGAAGCAAGAAGATAGATAGGAAGATGAGTTTACTAACAGCTAGGGATAAGGTCACAAGTGACCACTGAAAATACAAGAACATTTTCCAAAGTCAAGTGATTGCATGGGAATAGTATCCAGTGATGAGTCCTAGCAAGAGTTCAGAAAATTACACCTCAAGACAATGAGTCATCTGTAAATATCAGCCAGGTCTAGAGAGAACAAAGCCAGTGGAAATAGTATAGCCGTTCACTGTCACCACATGTATTTGATGGACTGAGAGGGACACTGGAAACCGCTGGTCTTCACCTTAGTTGTGTTGCAGCGTTTCTTCTTTCTCAAGATAGTGGAAATCTAGATATCTTACGAGATTTCACTGAAAGGGAAGGGAGAGTGATAGTTAAACACTGTATGAGTGCATTTGATAGTAAGAGTGTCAGGGCTCAGTCTTTGGGACCAGCCCACTGTCTTTTGAGGTAGAGAGACACGAACATCTAAAGATGAAGGAATCAGAGAACACAGAATGATGGTCTTCAAAGATATCAGGCAGTGAGTGACATGACTGGTCCTGATTAACTTTGGGGGAAAAGAAACTCCTGAAAGCAGAGAACAAGTTTGCTTAGTGACCAGAAAGACATAATTTTACTTCCATCTCTACCAGAACCAAACCCTTGAGGATTCTTTTAAGACCCAAGAGACATACTGATAGGGAAGGAGATTTTAGTCTTTTGTTCCCTTTCACATGATGTTGAATTCCCTCTCCTAGATATAGTACTCTTGGGAACACCAATTCCATCACAAAACACTGAAGTTTCATTAAATGATTTTAAAGTATCTTATTAGAATATCCAACAATGTTTCTAACACAATACATAATGAATGCCGTTAGGTAGAGAGGAGCTCTTATTTGTTTTCAGACAAAAGAAAATGAAAGCTTTGAGGAGATTCTCACTCTCTAACTTTGCACCTCAAACTTGGGGTATGTTTAGAATCTTTTTTAAATATTTTTTTATGTATTTGTGACTGACCAGTGCTTAGCACATACAGTCCACATTGCTATATTCTTGTGACACTTGATGTGGCCAGTTGGGATTATGGCCCCTGGGTCATCTCCCTGATAATATCAGGACCCCTTCACTGGAAACTGATTCATCTAAATAAAGACTGTTGTTCTCAGGAGAACTGTTTGTGGGATGGTATGAACCAAATTGGTCAGTGGATAAAGTGCAGCTTTAGAAAGAACTCGTCTAGTGCAGCTAATGTCTTTTACAGCCTGTAGGATTTAATAATGACCCTCCAAACACGCTCAGGAAAAGAACTTTTCCCGGCCAAGAAATGATTAATCTGAAGATGGACAGTTCTTTCATATCCAGGTGGCCTCAAGTCTGGGGCTGTGCAGTAAATCCATCTCACAGTTGGAAACTGTATGATACATGGTCTTGGATGTGAAAAGCCTAATCTCATAGTGCCCCCTGTGCTGCACGCTTTTCGTTGAGTCTTTTTGGTTCTTTCCTTTGAAGATAGGTGCATCAGTTCTTTTGTAGTACAGAAACCTAAAAGAAAATAAAAACAAAAATAGTGCACCTATAAGTTATTTTCCCTTGGAAAATCATGAACAAGGTCAATCATATTCCACATGAGACAGCTGTTCTAGCATCTTGTAACTGCATATTTCACTTAAAATTTCAGTTGTCGGTGAAGCAATGATCATTTGATGGAGGGAGTGACTTCCAGCTTTCCTTACCTTTGTCCTTCTTGTTTGTAATGACCTTGGAGTGGTAATTTAAAATGATATACAATATACTTAAATATTCATAATTCATTTTAATGTTTCTTTTTTAAAAATATAGCAGTTTAAGACATTTTTGAAGCAAGCAAATGAACTACCACAATAAAAACAATGAATTAAGTGTAAAGATTGCTACTTTATCTAGGGTTGAATTTCAGAAAATAAACTGATATAACCCAAGGAAAAAGAAATTCAGCAAATGAGTTAAGTGTACCACTGTAGTATACTAAATACTGATAATGTTTATTAGAAACCCAAACCCAACCTTGGAATTGGTGGGGATGCAAATACAAATTTGTGGTTTGATGGTCGTTTGAACTAGGGTACTTATAGCCCCTCAGTTGCCTGCTTTATACTTAAAGCCTCAGAATTACTTGCTTTATATGATCCTTTTGATGAAGATTTTTTACATCTGAGATATGAGTTGAAAAAATGATACACAGCATAACTTCAGCAAAAGAAGAGGAATTTGCAATACAAACAAATATTAATTTTATTTTATTTTTTAGTAATCATTAGTTTAAAAGTAAGTTTCCCTGAGGTTAAAATTGGAAACCAAATGCAAAACCAAAACCTCATATTTTTTCCCTCAAATATCTATCTGGGGCTTCCCTGGTGGCGCAGTGGTTGAGAGTCCGCCTGCCGATGCAGGGGACACGGGTTTGTGCCCCGGTCCGGGAAGATCCCACATGCCGCGGAGCGGCTAGGCCCGTGAGCCATCGCTGCTGAGCCTGTGCCTCCGGAGCCTGTGCTCTGCAATGGGAGAGGCCACAACAGTGAGAGGCCCGCATACCACAAAAAAAAGAAAAAAAAAATCTATCTGTATTTTCAAAACTAAATATGGACTTGTATTCAAAATATAAAAACTGTTAAATATATTTAGTAAGGGTGTGTTTGCTCTTTATTTTATTAGTGTTGATATCATATTCATTGCCAGCAAGGACATCTTTGGACATGGCAATCATTACTGATCCTCAGGAAAAGGAAAATAAATTTAATTCTCAGGATATGTGCGTTATAGTTTTCCATGATTTGCCTGAACAATTTTTCTGATAATTCATAGTTTTGGTACCAGATCACAAGATTATATAGCTTTTGTCAGTATTTAATTTAAATTACAAGCATTGAGATATCTAATACCACACCTGGAACCTATCAAGTACTCAATAAATGTTTGCTAAATGAGGAGGAATAAAACAGAATTAATTGCTTCAGATTCCTGCCCGTTTTCAATCAGGAGAAAAATATAGAAACTGGGTGGTTACCTAAATCAAAAAGACAATCCCAGCCTGAAAATGTTGTCTGAATTCTGAATTTTGGAAAATATTTCTTTAGGTATTTTCCACATTTAAGCCAACAAGGAATTAATGATTTTTTTAAAAAGATAGTTTCAATGATTGTAATTGAATAAACATGGATTAATTTGGCAGCAAGGATTTTTTTTTTTTACTCTGTTTTTGGAGCAGTTTTAGGTTTGTCACAAAATTGGAAGGAAGGTACAAAGCTTTCTCATTATTGTCTCTGCTCCCACTCATGCACTGCCTCCCCCACTATCAACATCCCCCACCAGGGTGGTACATTCATGACAGCTGGTGAAACTACCTGGGCACATCATAATGACCCAAAGTCCATAGTTTACATTAGGGTTCACTCTTGGTGTTATACATTCTAGGGTTTGGACAAGTATAATGACATACATCTATCATTATAGTATCATACAGAGTCTTTTCACTGCCCTAAAAGTCCTGTGTGCTCTCTCTCTTTATCCCTACCCATCCTTGCCTCCACCACCTCTGGCTACCAGTGATCTTTTTACTGTTGCCATAGTTTTGCCTAGCAGCGAGTCTTTAAAAAAATAAAAATAAAACCCTGCAAATTCCCAAGACTCCTTACCTATGGTAGTGTGATTACTGGATTATATAGTCATTTATTTCTTTAACATTTGTTTTATGCTTAGTGGGTAAGAGACGAGGTCACCATTTGGATAATTCCAGGGAGACAAGTACCTTGCTGTTCAGTTACTCTCCAGAAAGTCCTGCTTACATGGAATGCAATGAGGATGGAGTTGTGCAGTGTGGGTCCCTAATGCCAGGCGCTGTTGTAGGCACTGGTGATAGAGCACTGAGCAACACAGACAAAACCCCACTCTTTAGGTCTTAACTTCTAACAGGAGAGGCAGACAATATATGAATTAAGTAACTAAAACATATAGTGTATTAGATTTAAAAGTTCTAAGGAGAAATCTAAAAAGCAGGAGGATATCCTGGGGGTGCAGGAGTTGAGCAGAGAAATTTTCGATGTGATGTGAAAGAGCTCTCTAAGAAGGTATCAACTGAGGAAAGTTATGAAAAAAGAGAAGAGTCACATTCCCTCATCCAGAAGAAAAGCATTCTCAACAGAGGGAATAGGGCAAGTGGAAAGGTCATAAGGTATGTGTGTGTCCAAGGATTTTCAGAAATAGCAAGGAGGCCAGGGTAGCTGGAAAACACTGAGGCAGCAGCAGAGTTACTAGAAATGAGTTCAGAGAGGTAAGGGGGAAGCAGTCATGTAGGACTTTGCACTTCAAGATTGGAACTTGGGCTTCTACTCAAAACAAGTGAGAAGGAAGCATTTTGAGAAATTTGAAGAGAAACATGAAAAGGTCTGAGTATGTTTTAACAGGGTATCTCTGGCTGTTTCAATGAAAATAGGCTGTAGGGTGACAAGGGCAGAAGCAGGGAGAACAGTGAGGGGGCTACTGCAGTAATGCAGATCAGATGGGAAGAAGTCCCTCACCATGTGGCAGCTGTGTAGGGAGACAGCCACAGTTGTCCCAAGATATATCTTGAAGTTAGAATCTACTTATGAACAAGATATTTAGTTTCAGAGAAAGAGTAGTGTGGATAAAGGGGTGAATAGTTAAAAAGTGGAGCTCCCCTCCTCCACAAAGCCCCCCCCCCCAGCAGTGTGGGTCCTGGCCTGAGCCCTGCCTACGCCAGGACCTCCTCTGGCTGCATGGGTCTTGGCAGGCTGAGCGCCACACCCCTCCAAGGCTTCCTCTGGCTGCGACAGCCCCTGTGGGCACACCTGTGGAGGCCTGTGCCCCAGTTGGCCTGTGCGGCCATGTGTGCTCTGGGCCAGCTTCAGGAGCAGATGCTGGTGGGAGAAACACATGCAAAGGTGGGGCTGACACAGCTGGTCCAGAGACCTACCTAGAGGTCTTGGAGTGCCTACTGAGGAGGCAGGGATTAGCTATAGCTCACCGCGGGGGCAAGGACACCGATAGCGGAGGCACCAGGGAATGTTTTATTTTTTTATTTTATTATTTTTTTTCTTATTTTTTATTCTTTTGATTTTATTTTTATTATTTATTTTGCTGTTGTGGTTCTGTTTTGCTTGTTGCTGTTTCATTTTTATTTTTTATTTTCCTAATTTTATTTAATTTTTTATCCTTTGTTATAGTTCTGCTCTTTTTTGCTTGTGGTCTTTTTTCTTTTTTTTCACCATACTGCAGATTTTGTGGGGTCTTGGTTCCCAGGCTGGGGCTCAGGCCTGAGCTCCTGTGGTAGGAGCACTGATTCCAAGACACTGGACTAACACAAACTTCGGGCCCCAGGGAATATTAATTAGTGTGAGCTCTCCCAGAGGTCCACATCTCGGCACAAAAACCTGGCCCCACCCAACTGTCTGCAAACTCCAGTGCTGGATGCCTCAGGCCAAACAACCAGCAAAACAGGAATACAGCCCCACCCATCAAAAAAAATGAGGTGACAAAAAAATACGTTACAGACAAAGGAGCAAGGTGAAAACCTACAGGACCAAATAAATGAAGAGGAAATAGGCAACCTAACTGGAAAAGAATTCAGAGTAATGATAGTAAAGATGATCCAAAATCTCAGAAATATAATGGAGGCACAAATAGAAGAAATAAAAGAAATGTCTAACAGGGACCTAGAAGAACTACAGCACAAACAAACAGTGATGAACAACAAAATAACTGAAGTGAAAAATACACTAGAAGGAATCAATAACAAATAAATGGTGCAGAAGAACAAAGAAGTGAGCTGGAAGTTAGAATGGTGGAAATACTGGAAAAACTTCCAAGGAGCAGAATAAAGAAAAAAAAAAATGAAAAGAAATGTGGACAGTCTAAGAGACCTCTGGGACAACATTAAACACACCAACATTTGAACTATAGTGATCTCAGAAGAAGAAGAGACAGAGAAAGGATCTGAGAAAAAATTTTGAAGGGATTATAGTTGAAAACTTCCTAACATGGGAAAGGAAATAGCCACCCAAATCCAGGAAGCACAGAGAGTCCCATATAGAGTAAACCCAATGAGAAACATGCCAAGACACATATTATTCGAACTAACAAAAAAATTCAAAGAAAAAATATTAAAAGCAACAAAGGAAAAGCAATAAATAACGTACAAGGGAATCCCTATAGGGATAACCCCCATAGGTTATCAGCTGATTTTTCAGCATAAACTGCAGGCCAGAGGGAGTGGCAAGATATATTGAAAGGGAAAAAACCTACAACCAACATTATCCAGCAAGGATCTCATTCAGATTCGATGGAGAAATCAAAAGCTTTACAGACAAGCAAAAGCTAAGAGAATTCAGCACCAACAAACCAGCTTTACCACAAATGCTAAAGGAACTTCTCTAGGTGGGAAACACAAAAGAAGAAAAAGACCTACAAAAGCAAACCCAAAGCAATTAAGAAAATGGTAATAGGAACATACATATTGATAATTACCTTAAATGTAAATGGATTAAAGTCTCCAACCAAAAGACACAGACTGGCTGAATGTATACAAAACAAGACCCATGTATATGTTGTCTACAAGAGACCCACTTCAGACCTAGGGACACATTCATACTGAAAGTGAGGGGATGGAAAAAGATATTCCATGCAGATGGAAATCAAAAGAAAGTTGGAGTAGCAATACGCATATCAGACAAAATAGACTGTAAAATAAAGACTATTACAGGAGACGAGGAAGGACACTCACTACCTAATGATCAAGGGATCAATCCAAGAAGAACATATAACAAATATAAATATTTATGCACCCAACATAGGAGCACCTTAATACATAAGGCAAATGCTAACAGCCATAAAAGGGTAAATCAACAGTAACGCAATAATAGAGGATTTTTAACACCCCACTTACACCATTGGAAAGATCATCCAGACAGAAAATTAATATGGAAACACAAGCTTTAAATGACACAGTAGACCAGATAGACTTAATTGATATTTATAGGATATTCCATCAGAAAACAGCCCAATTCACTTTCTTCTCAAGTGCCCATGGAACATTCTCCAGGATAGATCACATCTTTGGTCACAAGGCAAGCCTCAGTAAATTTAAGAAAATTGAAATCATATCAAGCATCTTTTCCAACCACAATGCTATGAGATTAGAAATCAATTACAGGGAAAAAAACTATAAAAAACACAAACACATGGAGGCTTAGCAATACGCTACTAAATAACCAAGAGATCACTGAAGAAATCAAAGAGGAAATCAAAAAATACCTAGAAAAAAATGACAACAAAAACATGATAACCCAAAACCTATGGGATGCAGCAAAAGCAGTTCTAAGAGGGAAGTTTATAGCAATACAATCCTACCTTAAGAAACAAGAAAAATCTCAAATAAACAACATAACCTTACACCCAAATCAACTAGTGAAAGAAGAGCAAACAAAACCCAAGTTAATAGAAGGAAAGAAATCATAAAAATCAGAGCAGAAATAAATAAAATAGAAATGAAGAAAACAATAGCAAAAATCAATGAAACTAAAAGCTGGTTCTTTGAGAAGATAAACAAAATTGATAAACCTTTAGCCAGACCCATCAAGAAAAAAGGGAGGGGACTCAAGTCAATAAAATTAGAAATGAAACAGGAGAAATTACAACTGACATTGAAGAAATACAAAGGATTGTAAGAGACTACTACAAGCAACTATATGCCAATAAAATGGACTAGCTGGAATAAATGGACAAATTCCTAGACAGGTACAACCTTCCAAGACTGAAACAGGAAGAAATAGAAAATATGAACAGACTAATCACAAGTAATGAAATTGAAAGTGATTAAAAATCTTCCAACAAACAAAAGTCCAGGACCAGATGATTTCACAGGCAAAATCTATCAAACATTTACAGAAGAGCTAACACCCATCCTTCTCAAATTCTTCCAAAAAATAGCAGAGGGAGGAACACTCCCAAGCTCATTCTATGATGCCACCATCACCCTGATACCAAAACTAGACAAAGATATCACACAAAAAAAAGAAAATTAGAGACCAATATTACTGATGAACATAGATGCAAAAGTCCTCCACAAAATACTAGCAAACAGAATCCAACAACACGTTAATAAAAGGATCATGCACCACAATCAAGTGGGATTTATCCCAGGGATGCAAGGATTCTTCACTACACACAAATTGAGTAATGTGATACACCATATTAACAGATTGAATAATGAAAACCATATGATCATCTCAATAGATGCAGAAAAAGCTTTTGACAAAATTCAACATCCATTTATGATAAAAACTCTCCAGAAAGTGGACATAGAGGGAAGCTACCTCACCATAATAAAGACCGTATATGACACACCCACAGCAAATATCATTCTCAGTGGTGAAAAACTAAAATCATTTTCTCTAAGACTAGGAACAAGACAAGGATGTCCACTCTCACCACTATCATTCAACATAGTTTTGTAATTCCTAGCCATGGCAATCAGAGAAGAAAAAGAAATAAGAGGGATACAAATTGGAAAAGAAGAAGTAAAACTGTCACTGTTTACAGATGGCATAATATTATACATAGAATATCCTAAAGATGCCACCAGAAAACTAATAGAAGTAATAAATGAATTTAATAAATCTGCAGGATACAAAATTAATGCACAGAAATCTCTTGCATTCCTATACACTAACAATGAAAGATCAGAAAGAGAAATTAAGGAAACAGTCCCATTTACCATTGCAACAGAAAAATAAAATACCTAGGAATAAACCTACCTAAGGAAGTACAAGACCTATACTCAGAAAACTATAAGACACTGATGAAAGAAATCACAGATGACACAAAGAGATGGAGAGATATACCATGTTCTTGGACTGGAAGAATCAATATTGTGCAGATGACTATACTACCCAAAGCAATCTACAGATTCAGTGTAATCCCTATCAAATTACCAATGGCATTTTTCACAGAATTAGAACAAAAAATTTCACAATTTGTGTGGAAACACAAAAGACCCTGAATAACCAAAACAATCTTAAAGAACAGCAGAGCTGGAGGAATCAGACTCCCTGACTTAAGACTATACTACAAAGCTACAATAATCAAGACAGTATGGTACTGGCACAAAAACAGAAATATAGATCAATAGAACTGAATAGAAAGCCCAGAGGTAAACCCACTCACCTATGGTCACCTAATCCATGACAAAGGAGACAAGAATATACAATGGAGAAAAGACAGTCTCTTCTAAATTGTGCTGGGAAAACTGCATAGCTACATGTAAAAGAATAAAATTAGAACACTCCCTAACACCATACACAAAAATAAACTCAAAATGGATTAAAGACCTAAATGTAAGACTGGACACTATAAAACTCTTAGAGGAAAACATGGGAAGAACACTCTTTGGTATAGATCACAGCAAGATCTTCTTTGACCCACCTCCTGGAGTAATGAAAATAAAAACAAAAATAAACAAATGGGACCTAATTGAACTTAAAAACTTTTGCATAGCAAAGAAAACCGTAAATGAGATGGAAAGACAACTCTCAAAATGGGAGAAAAAAATTTTTTTTTTTTGCAGTACACGGGCCTCTCACTGTTGTGACCTCTCCCATTGAGGAGCACAGGCTCCAGACACACAGGCTCAGCGGCCATGGCTCATGGGCCCAGCCACTCTGTGGCATATGGGATCTTCCCAGACCACGGCACGAACCTGTGTCCCCTGCATCGGCAGGTGGACTCACAACCACTGCGCCACCAGGGAGAAAATATTTGCAAACAAAACAACTGACATAGATTAATCTCCAAAATGTACAAATAGCTCATGCAGCTCAATATCTGAAAAACAACAACCCAAGCAGAAAATGGGTGGGTGACCTAAATAGACACTTCTTCAAAGAAGATATACAGATAGCCAAGGAGCACGTGTAAAGATGATCCACATCACTACTTATTAGAGAAATGCAAATCAAAGCTACAATTAGGTATCTCCTCATACCAGTCAGAATCAACATCATCAAAAAAAATCTACAAACAATAAATGCTGGAGAGGGTGTGGAGAAAGGGAACCCTCTTGCACTGTTCGTGGGAATGTAAATTGATAGAGCCACTATGAAAAACAATATGAAGCTTCCTTAAAAAATGAAAAATAGAACTACCATATGACCCAGCAATCCTACTACTGGGCATATACCCTGAGAAAACCATAATTCAAAAAGACACATATACCCCAATATTCATGGCAGCACTATTTACAATACCCAGGACGTGGAAGCAACCTAAATGTCCATCGACAGACAAATGGATAAAGAAGGTGTGGTACATACATTCAATGGAATATTACTCAGCCATAAAAAGGAACGAAATTTGGTCATTTGTGGATATGTGGATGGACCTAGAATCTGTTATACAGAGTGAAGTAAGTCAGAAAGAGAAAAACAAATATATATTAACGCACACATGTGACATCTAGAAAAAATGGTACAGATTAACCTATTTGCAAAGCAATAAAAGAGACAGACATAGAAAACAAACATATGAACACCAAGGGGAGAAAAGGGAGTTGGATGAATTGGGAGATTGAGATTGACATATATACACTACTATGTATAAAACAGGTAACTAATGAGAACCTGCTGTGTAGCACAGGGAACTCTACTCAGTGCTCTTCGGTGACCTAAATTGGAAGGAAATCCACAAAAGAGGGGATATATGTAGACATATCGTTGATTGTACAGCAGAAACTAACACAACATTGTAAAGTGACTATACCCCAATTTAAAAAAAAATACTTTTATAAACAGACAGCTAAAGCAAATGTTGTAAGGGAATATGGGCGTTAATGTACTATTCTAGTGGATATTATTGGAAAAATTTTTTTTAAAGTGGAATTGTCCTGAACTGAGATGAGGAAGAGTAGAATCAGGATGAGCTGACTTTTAGGAACACAGTTTTGCACTTGCTAAGTGTAAGATGCCAACAAGGAGAGGTCCACACGGGGTGCTGACAATAACTATATAGAGTTTCTTTTTCTCTTTTTGCAGTGATCTTACATTACGCTCTATTTACCAAAGTGATCATTATGCTGTTAATATATATTTTTCATTTTCTGAGGAACTCTTGATGTTCAACAGAAACTTTTGTAACCTGGCATACCATTTGGTCAAAATTAGGTTCCCACTGTCCTTTGGTTTTTCACACAGAGAGATCCCAGACGGAAATAAAGTCCTAGAAAAAGTCAAAATCTTTTGTCTGTAAAATTCACTGCTAGTTATTCTTTGTGGGGGAAAAAAAAACTATTTAGTGTATTTTGAAAATAAAATAAGCTCTATTAGCTATATCATAAATTAATGTGTTCAGTTACTATTAAATATTATTTGTTTCTGATTCAGAAACAACACTGACCTTCCCATTTCACACATGCACCTATACACAGGTTCACAAGTTGGTCTATAGGAAATTTAAAAAGAGATATTTGATGTCATTTCCCCCCAGAGCAGAACTTTACATTGGAATTGCTTCTATAATTAACCTCCATAGCAAGTACTGAGAATTTTTAAAAATGGGAATCTAAAACAGTACTTTAAATCTGAGTTTACATCACCAAGGTAGAAATAGAAATACCAAATGCCGTAAATTTGTGCTGTTTTTACTCTTTTAAACTGGCATATCGTATTCTATAATATAATAATAATATTCTATAATGTAAGACATACAGGATATTACCAAAAATGATTTCATTTTTAAATTATGGAACAGTAACAAAAAAAAGAAAAAAATATTTTTGGCTATCTAAGCAAAGAACAGAGAAAGAAAATTATATTATTATTATATATCTTGGTAGTAGCATTGATATCCAAGAAATTGGATTAAAATTTTAGACTGTTCAAGGGGAAAGAATAAAAGGAACTAAAATTGTTATATCCAGCAAAATTGACCTTTAGGTATAAAGGGCAGACAAAAATTATTTTCAACATTGAAAACTCAGGGAATATCACTTCCATGAGCCCTTCATGAAAAATTTAAAGCTTTATAATTTTGTTATTTAAATTAGATGAACGCATTTCTTCTTCATCTGCATACACCAATATATTTTTCTGAGATCTATGTTTTGTTTTGGTTTCTTTTTGCGGTACGCGGGCCTCTCACTCTTGTGGCCTCTCCTGTTGTGGAGCACAGGCTCCGGATGCGCAGACTCAGCGGCCATGGCTCACAGGCCCAGCCGCTCTGCGGCATGTGGGATCTTCCCGGACCGGGGCGCGAACCCGTGTCCTCTGCATCAGCAGGCGGACTCTCAACCGCTGCGCCACCAGGGAAGCCCTGAGATCTATTTTTAAAGTAGAATTGCTGAGTCAAAGAGTAGATACATTTAAAATTTTGATACTTACTACCAGATTGTTCTCCAAAAACATTTTAATAATTTGAAGATTTACCGATACATTTCCTCAAAAAGCTTGCCAATTATGAGCATTAATGACATTCTTAAGATCTGTAAATCTGAAAACACAAACTAAATCTTTCATTATATTTTTATTCTGCATTGTTTTGATTTAATAGTGTTTATTTCGCAGAAGGCATTTATAATTTTTCTTGGCAAAATGCCTATTCATTTTCATTCTCTTTGCTCATTTCTTGTTAAGAATTTTTGTCTTTTTTTTCCTGTAAAAGCTGTGTTTGCTTTAAGAACAGCAATGCCCTTTAAAAAAAATTGTCACATGAGATTCAATATTATCCTGGTATATAACCTGTTTTAATTTTATTCATGTTTCTTTTCCCTAAAGACATTTTAAATATTCATGCAATCCATTATGTCAGTCTTTTCCTTTCTAACTATTGGCGTGGATGTCAAGCTTAGCAATTACCTCCTTACTTCCAAATTATGAAAAAGTTTTCACTGAATTTTCTACTGATATTTTAATGTATGTGTTTTGTTTAATTGTCAAATTTAATTGGTCACCAATATACATTGGTACATGTTATAAATAAGCCCTCTCCCTGTCTCTTGCTCCCTTCTTGTGTGTGTGTGTGTGTGTGTGTGGTAGATACATATATTATTACATTCAGTCTGTGAGTCTGAGAAGGTCTTGAAAAGGAGAGACTGGTTATCATTGGTTGTTTTTCAGATTTAACTAAGTTTTAAATTAATCACTTTTTTTCATTGCACATGCATCTCAAGAATACTAGACGAGAACAAGGCAGAACCGAAATTCAATATGGTGTCTGCAAGAGCCATCGTGGAATAAATTAATACACATGTTGATTAAACTTCATTAAAATATGAAAAATCAAGCACAAATGCAAACATGAAGGGATACCAGGAAAGTAGGCATAAAGGGATGTGTTTAAGGTACACTGGATGTTTATAACTCTAATTACAAAAGGGGGGAAAGTTAATATGTTTAGTTCTATAAAAGAAATTGAATTCAGCAAGAGAGCAAATAAGTATTCTTGGAGTTACAGTTAAGGCTGCTTAATGAGCAGATACTTAAGTCAAAACTGGATACATTTGAATAATAGAAAGTATACATTTTTCTCTATGAGTTTGTAAGGAATAAAGGGAACAGAGATTCTTCTTGATAGACGTTTTTCAAAGACAACAAAGCAGAACTGGCATTAACCCTTTACTTGACTTGACTTTAAAAGCTAATATAACTGAGGAAATGAGGATTCTCAAAACTGTTATTATTTAACCCTGAGTCTTCATGACTTTATATTTACTCTCAAAAAGAAAAGAATAGAGAAGAAAAAAGATCATGTCAAAAGTAAGGGATAACATTTGATTATTCTGATTCTATATATGACTTAAACATTAACCAGATGTAGAAGAAAATACTTGTGTTTTTTTAAAGATATTAAATGGAAAGTTCATGAAATTGCAAGTTAATAGCAATAATGATATAACAACCTAAACAGCTACCCGTTAAGGTGCATTTACTCATGTCAGCTATTGTGCTAAGCACTTTATACATATTATACTATTTCATTCTCATGGGAGTCAGTGAGGCAGTATATAAAACTGAGAAACTTTAAAAGGATGGCTGCTTTACTAAAGAGATCAGTGAGAAGAAGCACAGTGATTTATTCTAAAAATTAGAACATTAACTATAACCAAGAAATTAATTCAATAAGTTTTCCATAACCCTTTCCGGTAAATAGGAAGTGACATATAAAAAATTTTTCCATGAAAGCCAGAATTCTCATTGAATTTTAGAAACAACTAAACATTTTCTTAGGTGCTGAGGGTTGAAAACTACCGTGCCAATGACAAATGAGAGCGATGGAGCTGAGTTAAATGTAATATGTATGGGCTTGCTTCAGGACCTTTTCTGTCCTGCATTTCCTTTCACCAGGTGTCATTATGACCTATCCCAAAGATAGCATAATCTTATCAAAAAGTCTACTCATTTCCTATTTCCATGGATACACAGTTGACTACCAGTGTCTTTTAGTGGCTCCTAGTCTGAAACTCCACTAAAACCTTTCATGAATGCTGATGCTGAAATTTTGAAGAGGTGGGAAATTGACTTTAAGCTATTAAATAATTTGGTTTAGCTTCACTGAAGCAAAAAATATAAGACCTCTAAAGTTCCAAGTGGGTTTGTTCACTTCTATGTTGACATCGTACAGAAATATGATAGAAAACTCTGTTTAGAAGTTATCGTGCCCAGGGAACATTAGCTGACTTACAAAAGTTTCTTCATGCACTTTGAGATTTTTGCTAACTGAGATTTGGCAAGTATTGGCTGAATTTGTTAATAGACTCAGAAAATATTTATCGGGACCTATTTAGAACAAGAGTGTGCTGGTGCTGTAGGGCAAGCAAATGCGAAGTACACGGAAACTGCATTGTCAGTGTGCCCTTCTGGAGATCATGGGTTGAGTGTCATAGATCAGATATGTTAAGAAAGTAGTATTAAATTGAAAATTTGGGGTACCACTTCAAATGTTACCCAAACATTCAAACACGAATGCTTGAAGATCTTTTTAGTTTGAAGATCTTTTCTCTGGGTCATTTAATTTCTCTAGGGTGAAAGTCTTCTGTCTCTTGCCTGGTTGGCTGTGATAGGATTGTATTTTGCCTGGAAGGTGGTCTTCCTTGAAAATAGTGGGAGAGGTCACTGAGGGTCCACAGTTCCTAATGAACGCCCTCATAAAATTCCTTTTTTTTTTTTTTTTTTTTTTTCCCTGTCTCCCTTCTTCCTTCCCCTGTGCTTGGGGACCTCAAGTCTCTTTCCCTCATAAAATTTCTTTTTTTTTTTTTTTTTTTTCTGTCCCTGTCTCCCTTCTTCCTTCCCCTGTGCTTGGGGACCTCAAGTCTCTTTGCTTCATTTGCTTTACTGTTTCATGCAGCATTGACAATGAGTAGCAGTCATCTCATGCATGTAGGAGGGAAGGGTCCTGGGGGGACAAATACACCATACACAGACACTCATCCAAACCCTGCTTGTCACCTCCTGCTTGCAAGTTCTGCAATGCCAACAAGCTCTGAGACCCTCAGCAGATCTGCAGAGCTTGTCAGCTCACTTCTTGAAGGTACTTGCCTCTGTAGGCACATAGATTTAACTTTCTCAACTGTGTGGTCAGTTATCACTTTTCCATCTTCTTTCTAAAACTTGGCTGAGAATTTTCATCCAGTTGTTCCTTGCCCCCATTCTTGTCATCCTTTCAGGTTAATATATTAAAGTTCCTTTTTCTTTCCATCATTTCCTATGTTCAGGGGAGGAAGATGACATCAATATACCTCATTTAACTGGTAGTCTATATATAATCAGTATTCAGCAATTTATTTGAATAGAAAATAACTCTGAAGAATTTTGCAAAATGCTTTCTACCTTAGTCATGAACTAGGAAAAGCTTTTTCATCTCTCCTCTTTCCTTCTTCTCCCACAACAAACAGGTTTGGCTTTCTTCTTGCTTTTTGATTTGCATTCTCTATTTTAATCAACATTCTGTTCATTGAGAGTTAGCTCTTACTCCCTTTTGTGGAAAGTGGGATTCCCTTGTTGAGGATTGAAACTAATATAGATTCTTCTCCATTGGCCAGAAATACAGCTGTCATGGTGCTTCCTGTGAAGAAATGTTGCAGGTAGGACCTCTCCTTTCAGTCTCCACCTCTGCACACACAAAGGTCAGGATATGACTTCCTGATTATTTCATGCCAATATCCTACTGTTGTGTGTGTGTGTGTGTGTGTGTGTGTGTGCACTCATGTGCATGCATGTGCTCAGTAAGTCACATAGTACAGACTACAGACTGCATGTCATAGATAGAGGCAGGAGAAATGAAAGTCTAGCAATCAGTAGAAAAAGGCAGGTTGTTTTGGCCTTCCCCCTCTCACCAGCTGACATGTAACAGACTAAAATGATTTATGTAGATATCCAGGGTTCCAGTTCTGGGGGTACGAGGCATATGAGGTTTGTGGTCACAGACACTGTTAGGCAGTAGGCACTCTCCATCTCAGGGAGGCTGAAATATAAAATCAGTTGGGGCTGTTTCAGGACCTGGTCAGCATTAGGTGCACAATAAACGTAGATCCACTCTCAGATCATACGTGCTTTCAAGAACTAACAAAGAGACCAAGGTAGACTCTGTGATTACATATACCATGTTAAATCTTGGAGGATAAGGTATCTCAAACAATATCAAGGTAAGACTAGGACACCATTCTCTAATGGTACCATGGTAGTAAATGTCGTATAAAGAAGAAATCTCTAGAGAGGTGCAAATGTGTAGAGGTTAAGACCATTGCCTGTTTCCATATCTAAACTATATAATATGGTGGGTCAGAAGATACATGGTTCTTGATTTGTAGTTCAAGTTGCATAGTTACCTCTTTTTCCGTGGTCAGGCATTCAGTCTCCATAAGGGCCAGGGACTAGGCCAGGAGACACTCCCAAATGGAGAATAGTTTTAGCATAGAAAGAACTGCATTTGTTTCCTGGCACATAAGGCTCAAGTGGCAGGGCATCTTGTACCATAGGCCCTACTCACTGCAGATTTCTCTCTTAATTTGGGCTCCAGTCAGAACTAGAGGTCTTCTGAGCTGCATGCTTAAATACAGTTACATCCAAAACCCTAAATTGCTCATTCCTTCTTATTGATGGATGCTTCAAGGTACAGCAACCAGTCCTACTTTAGAGAGGATATCCCAGCATACTTAAAACCAATGGGCTACTAGAAACTTCACTGATATGACAAGACCTTGACTTTTCACAGAATTTAACTACCTTTGGCATGTAAGTCTCTTAATATGGCACCTTAGGGTATTGCCTACTTACTTTCACTCAGTCCAATTAATATAATGTCATTTATTTAATGGATAATCTTGATGTTTTATAGGATATCAAGACATTAAATTTCTTCTGGAACATTTTATTACAGGGACCAGAAAAGCTGACATAATAATTCAGAGGTAGAACATTGAAAGTGAATTGCTTTCTCCATTTTGTAAGGCAAATTGCTTCTGATAGCCTTTTCTAACTACAATCAAGAAACAAAAGAATCTGCCAGGTCAATTGATGGTGGGTCAGTTGATCCAGTAAAGATGTCATATCAGGAATAGCAAGTTCCATTGGCCTTCCCATTTTATTAAGTTTTCAGTAGTACATGCTTCTTTATCAAAAGCTATGACAAATCCTTGCAATTTTCCATGATGCAAGGAAAGATAAATCGAGGTATAAGAATCAACACCCCTGAATCCTTCAAGGAGTTGTTGGTGCATTAATCTCTGCATATCCCCATTGCATTAGGTAGGCATTGTTTTTCTCTTTTGGTGGAATAAGGGAATGAAATGAAGGTGCACGTGGTAGTTCTTGGGGCTTTTATGGCTTTTCCCACCAAAATATCTCTCAGTAATATGAGAATTCATTTGGTAGCCAAGCGTGTCCACCTCAAGAATAGTATACGTTATCTGATCTACATAATCCCTCTGACTACTTGCTATTTTGTTTTTCAGATATTAACAATAATTCATAATTAATATATAAGAAAACATGAGTTTTTACTGGATATTTACTTTTTCTTATGTTATAGTCTCTTTGGTGAAAGGATACATACCCACTGGGGGAAAAATTTGTAGCAGAAATTGTGGCTGCCTTCCTTCAGTTGACCTAGCCTCTCCCTCAATCAATAGATTGTAGTTCTAATAACAGGTTTAGATGTGGAAACCAGGTGAGAGGCTTAGATTCCCACTGTGATAACTAGAGTCAAGTTTCTGATTCCAGTTATAGAAACTTTTATTATATGTATCACATAGCACCTTAGAAAGGTGCCCATCTATTTCATTTTGCAGGATCCACAGCATCATAAAGACTAAGTAATAATCCTGTAGTCCTGAATTTGAATTAAAAGTATCAATATTAACTCATGATATATTGTATATTTTAAAATGACACAATTTCTAGCTCTTTCTACTAAGCAGACCTAGAAACAAAACAGCAGTGAGCATCTTCTACACCCAAATTGATGTCTCTAAGTACTATTTCTAAGTAAGAGGAAACAGAACTCCTTAGAAATTCTTAATTCCATGACTAAAGCAGGAAATATTCACAATTAACCTTGTACTATCATTCATTATTATGTTTTTGCCGATATAGTTAACATCAATATACTGTTGTCCTCCTGTTGCACATGCCTACCAAAACCTCTACACTGGATAAATCCCACTGTATACTTTCTTTGAAAATAAAATTCCTTTCAATCGTGTAAAATATCTTGATTCTCAGTGACAGCAAAATAATGACTCATTTGCTCTATTGCAAATTACACATACAGCTGACTCTGAATAACAAAAACAGTATTATCAACACTATCAACAACATGATTTAGGAAAATAGTTTACAACTGTTTTTTTGTTGCAGATTGTTTTGTTTCTTTTAAATCCTTATGTTATTATTGTAGTTTATGACAGGCTTATTTAATTTTACATTAATTGTTATAAAGTGCTTTTTAAAATTTAATTTTGTTTTACAATTATGTATAATATTTGCATAGGTTTAAAATCACATCTAAAATAAAAATCAACAAGTTAAATCTTTTGAAAGAATCTGCAGTCTTTAGAGAAAATATTCTGTCCTTGACCATTCTACCCCATTACCATCATCCTACCTGTGAATATAATTATTTTTCATTACTTAATAGTTTACCCTCCCATCATTTTTAAATTTTTTGTTAATGTATAATGTACATATAGTGAAAATCTCCCATTTTAGTGTACAGTTTTCAAGTTTTGACAAAATCATAGAGTTGTGTAATCACAACAGTCAAGATATCACATAAGTCCCTCCAGGCCACTGCATAGTCAAACCCACAACTTCCCCCAGCCTCTGACAACCACTAGTCTGTTTTATGTCTCTATCATTTTATCTTTTTCAGAATGTCATAGAAATGGAAGCACAGGGAACTATATTCAATAACCTGCGGGAAACCATAATGGAAAACAATATGAAAAAGAATATATATATGTGTAACTGAGTCACTTTGCTGTACAGCAGAAATTAACACATTGTAAATCAATTGTACTTTGATACGATTTTTTTGAATACAAAAAAAAAGAAATGGAATTATGTAACATGCAGCCTATTGAAGCAGATTTCTTTCAGTTCTCAGAATGCATTTGATATTAATTATTGTTATTGTATATATCAGTAGTACGTTCCTCTTTATTGTTTTGTGGCATTTCATAATAGATTTGCACCATCATTTATTTACTTTAATCCATTCACCAATTGAGGGACATTTGGATTATGTCCATTTTTCCAACTCTTCATTGCTATTATATAGTAATACATTAATTTTTGTAAATTGTCCTTGTATCCTGCAACTTTGTTCTTGTTAATTCATTCTAGTAGCTTTTTGTGTTGATTCTTTTAGATTTTCTATATAGATAATCATGTTCTCTGTCCATGAGGGAAATTCATCTGTAGTCTTCTTTCCTTATATATTAATATATTTATGCTAATATATAAGGGAAATTTATCAGTCCATAAGGGAAATTTATCTGTATCTTCTTTCCTTATATATTAATATATTTATACTAATCTATAAGGGAAATTTATCAGTCCATAAGGGAAATTTATCTGTATCTTCTTTTCTTATATATTTATGTATATATACATATATATATATACACCTATAAATGTATATAGTCTCCCTTACTTAAGCTATGGCATTTATATTTTTTAACCATGCTTTATTAAACCCAAAACAAAACTTACAATATATCTTGCAAATCACTCTTCATGGTTGTATGTATAGAAATATTTCTTTTTTCCTTTTGTGGAATGTTGGTACTCCAATGATTGGATGTGCATCATTTCTTCAGTCCTCCCTTGATGGACATTTAGATTGTCCCCCAGTCTTTTGTTACTATGTAAAGTGTGTAGCGCATAGCTTCATACACATTTCTTTTCATATTTTTATCAGTGCAGTTTTGGGGTAGGTTTCTAAAAGTGGACAGCTGGATTAAATTTATATGTGATTAAAATCATTTTTTTTACAGCAGCTTTATTCATAATTGCCAAACATGGAAGCAGCCAAGATGTCTCTCAGTAGGTAAGTGGATAAACTGGTATATCCAAAAAATGAAGTATTATTCATTGCTAAAACAAAACAAAACAAGCAAACCAAAAATACAAGAGCAATCGAGCCATGAAAAGACACAGAGGAAACTTAAACACATATTATTAACTGAAATAAGTCAATCTGAAAAGGCTCATACTGTATGATTCCAACTATATGATAATCTGGAAAAGGTAAAACTATGGAGACAGTAGAAGATTGGTAGTTTCCAGGGGTTGCAGAGAGGGAGGGTTGAATAGGCAGAGCACAGAGGATTTTTAGTGCCGTGAGACAATTCTGTATGATATTAAAATGGTGGATACATGTCATTATACATTTTTCAAAACCCACAGAATGTACAACACCAAGGGTGAACCCTAATGTAACTCTGGACTTTGGGTGATAAATGATGTGCAAATGTAGGTTCATCAATTATAACAAACAAACAACCATGGTGAGGAAAGTTGATAGTGAGGGAGGTTGTGCATGTACAGAGAGGGAATACATGAGAACTCTCTGTACTTTCCACTCAATTTTGCTGTGAAGCTAAAATTGCCCTAGAAAATAAATTTTATTAATTAAAAAAGAAAAAAACAATATTTTCTTGTAATTAATTAAAATAGAAATGTCTCTAACTGCAACTGTGCTATTTTCTTCAAAAATGAAACAAAAAATTCTGGTTATTCACAAATAACATTATTTGCTATTTTAACTTTGTTAAAAGTTAATAATAATAATAATATTAAGGGCATTACTTCCAAATACCTGACATTCAATAATTGTTGGTTTCTTAATGAATATCTTTGATTTCTAAATATTTTATAACATCCCCTTTTCTCTTAAGGTAAAGTATTTATGGATTCCCTTTTGTGTTTTTGAGGTAGTACACCTTCAAATATACATAGCTAAGTAGAATATCCTTTCTAGCTTATAAAATGTACTAGAGATTAAATTTTTTATCAGTCCATCACCCCTGAAATATACAGACAGGAGCCTTATAAATCAATCTATATTAGTTAATGGTTTTCTTCTATAAAGTGCTACTTGCCTTAGGTTCTTTTTTTTTTTTTTAACATCTTTATTGGAGTATAATTGCTTTACAATGGTGTGTTAGTTTCTGCTTTATAACAAAGTGAATCAGCTATACATATATCCCCATATTTTCTCCCTCTTGCATCTCCCTCCCACTTTCCCTATCCCACCCGTCTAGGTGGTCACAAAGCACTAAGCTGATCTCCCTGTACTATGTGGCTGCTTCCCACTAGCTATCGATTTTACATTTGGTAGATTTTATTAGTTATTGATATATTATTCTCCATAAGGGTTATGATATTTTGCATGCCTATCAACAATATATGAGGGTTCTGGCTTCAGAGATTCTTCGAGAGAACACTATATTATAGCTGTAGAATTTTGTCACTATCATAAATGAGATGTTGTGTTCCAATGAAGTTTTTATTTTTTAATTATTTTATTAAGTATAATAAGACATTTAGGTAGGTCTACAATCTTAAGTGCACAATCTGTGAATCTATCAACCCACTAAATATAACTTTAGAATATTCCAAAAACTTCAGAAGATAGCTTTCCTCTGTCCTACTGCCACAGAGATAACCACTATTTTGACTCATTTTGGCCATTTGGATATTCTCTTTTCACAAAATTCCTATGCAAGTCTTTTGCTTTTACTTATTATATTGTTGCTCTTTTCCTTACTGCTTTGCAGAAGCTGTTTATATATTCTGAAAAGTATTTTTTTCAGATATATATACTATAAATATCCACTTTCCACTTTTTTTTTGTTTCCCTATTAATTCTTTTAATAGGATCTTTTGATGAACAGAAATATCTAATTTGATCAACTTATGAGTTTATTTCCTTGCTATATTCATTGACCTTCTTAAGGCATTAGATTTATAGAGATTCAAATATTATGTTTCTGCCACTGCTGTCTTGCCGTAATAATTTTTCTTCATTGTGTTTTAAGCATACATTTTCTAAAGGCATTATAAAACAAATTTGCCTTTAAAAATCTTCTCTTCCATAATTTCATTATTTATATCTAATAATTAAACTATCGAATTTTTAAATTGATGTCACTCATATATTGATACTTAAACATTGCCTATTTTTAATGGGGTAGAAAATGCTCTATCTACAATATGTCATCCCTTCAAGAGAAATAAGGAGAAAGAATAAATCATGAATAGAACTTCTAAAAATTTTCAGATAATTCATGACATCATCTTATTTTAATTGCACATTACACAGTATATGACACTCACTTCAACCTAAATCATGATGAACATTTTCACACATGAAAAGGAACTATAGTAGCAAGATCTCATTTTATACATCAATAATCTGAGAAGTGTCATCTGATTAGACTTTCAGAGTGAGCAACAGTAAGGGCTCAAGTTTTTAGCTTCTGTATAACATCCATAATTCTACGTATCTTAATATTTTTAATTAATCAGAATCCCAGCATGCTTGTCACCTGTGTATGATACTCTCCTCTAAAATTAGCATAAGTGTGTGGCATTTTCCTTTAAAATTACAACAAAAAAATGTTAGATGTACAGGAGATGGAGAGAGATGCTTGTCAGCTCAATGTGCAAATCCCCTGTCAAGGAAGATTAAGCATTTTCTTCACATTTATGAGTTTCTTTCATCAGCCTCTTACAGGCCCTTCTCACACATGTACGTGACTGGGACTTCTTCTGGGCTGCTTGAGCAGTTGGAGATTCAGGATCACCCTTCAAGTGTATACTCAGCAGTAGCACAGAGTAATCCTTAAAGGTGTCATAAGTAACTTTGGAATTCATCTTTAATTGTTCACTCAACCATTCATAAAAAATTGATCCAGGATTTACCATCAATCCAGAATCAGTTCTAGGCACAGAAAAAAATGGGGAACAGTGCTATTAGGTTGTCTACTCATATGGAGTTGATACTTCAATGTCACCTGATCTATCAAAAATCATCTCTTTTGGGCTTCTCTGGTGGCGCAGTGGTTGAGAGTCTGCCTGCTGATGCAGGGGACACGGGTTCATGCCCCGGGCCGGGAAGGTCCCACATGCTGCGGAGTGGCTGGGCCCGTGAGCCATGGCCGCTGAGCCTGCACGTCCGGAGCCTGTGCTCCGCAACGGGAGAAGCCACAACAGTGAGAGGCCCACGTACCGCAAAAAAAAAAAAAAAAAAAAAAAAATCTCTTTTTATAGACATAAGGTGCATAGCAGGAAATGGAAAACCAATCCGTCGACTCCCAGTGAACAGTTTTCATGGCCAGTTACAGGACTAATTATCCTGCAAACTTGTATTAGGGAAGTAACACGTAAGGAAAGTAATTTAATTTGTTTTAAGTTGGTAGCAGCTTAAATTTGAACACATTCCAAGCTTTATCTTCTTATTCCCTTCCAATGTTTTATACTTTTAATGACACATTTTACATTTTTATGTACTCTTTAACTAATTATTGTAGTTTAGTTAACTTTACTACTTTTGTCTTTTAACCTTCATGCTTGCTTTATAAGTATTTGACCCACTACCTTTTAAAAATATTTACCTTTTTCAGTGAGATTTTCACATTCATGTTTTCTAACATATGAAAAGAATATTTAAAAGCCATTTCTTTTCAGCTTAAAGAAGTCCTAATTTAGAGGTGGTGAACTCCTTTAGTCTTGCTTATCAGGGAAATCCTTAATCTTTCCTCAATTCTGAATGATAACTTTGCTGCGTAGAGATTTCTTGGTTGGTAGTTTTTTGTTTGTTTGTTTTTTGTTTTTTCTTTCAGCATTTCAAATATTTTATGCTGCCACCATCTGGCCTGTAAGGTTTCTGCTGAAAAATCTGCAGATAGCCTTATTGGGTTTTCAATGTGTGTAACAAGTTGTTTTTCTCTTGCTGCTCTTAGGATTCTGTCTTAATCCTTAACTTTTACCATTTTAACTATAATATGTCCTGGTATGTGTCTCTTTGGGTTCATCTTATTTCGAACTCTCTGGACTTCCTGGACCTGAATATTTGTTTCCTTCTTCAGATTAGGGAAGTTTTCAGTCACTAATCTTTATTTCAAATGTTTCTATCCCTCCCTCTCTCTCTTCTCTTTCTGTGTCCCCTGTAATACAAATGTCATTCCACTTGATATTGTCCCAAAGATCCCTTAACGTATCTTTACTTTTTAAATTATTTTTTCATTTTGCTGCTCTGTCTGGGTGAATTTCATTGCTTTATCTTTCAGCTTGCCGATTTATTTTCTAGTTCATCCAATCTGTTGTTGTACCCCACTGTATATTTTTCAGTTCAGTTATAAATTCTGTTTGGTATTTTTTTATATTTTCTATCTCTGTTGAACTTCTCACTGCATTCATCCATTCTTCTCCTGAGTTCAGTAAGCATTTTTATGTTCATTATTTTGAACTCCTTTTTAAATAGATTGCTTATCTATGTTTTGTTTGCTTCTTTTTCTGAAGTTTATCTTGCTCTTTTGATTGGAAAACATTTTTCTGCTTCCACATTTTGTATAATTCTGTTTGTTTCCAGTATTAGGTCTATCAGCTACTTCTCCCAGTCTGGAATGAGTGGCCTTATGTAGATGTCCTATAGAGCTGAGAAGCACAATCCTGCTGGCCACCAGGGACAGGAGTTCAAGGGGTGTCCTTTATGTGGCCTGCATGCACCCTTCTGTTGTGGTGAGGCTGTGGCTGCTACTATGGCATGCTGGTGGGCAAGGCTGGCCCCCAGGAAGACTGTGGGTCCCAGCCACAGTAGCTGTCTGGCACTGCTGGGCAGATTTATCACTTGACTCGCTGTGAGGCCTGGCCAAAGTGCAGGGGTGAGCTGGGCTATTGACAGGGCATGCCCACTGGTGCTAACTGATAGAGATCTCCAAAATGGTGCCTGCCAGTATCTCAGTCCTCAAGGAGTAACCCAACTCGTTCCTTCCTCTCCAGCAGACACTTCAAGATTAGTAAGTGGGTCCCCTTCACCTATGGTCCATGTGCCTTTCAATCTAGTGTTTTTGCACTGATTTTCAGGTCAGATGAGTTTGTTCATGAGTCCTTTAAAAGTGGGCTTTCCATTCCCTGTAGTTCTGTACTTTTCCTGGACATATTCCCCACTGGTTTTCAAAGACAACGTGTTTTGGGAGCTCGTCTCTCTTATGCAGTTTCTAAGGGTTGGGATGTCTTATGTGGAGCTCAAATCCCTCACTCCTCAGGGAAAATAACCCTATCCTTGTGATCATTCCCAATTGTAGATAGCCGTGGATGGGGTGTGATTTTTTTCCCGTGGTATGACTGTATATTTCTCCTACTCATCTCAATCCAGTCCTTTTATTCTTTGTTGTGGAGATTCTGTTCATCCAATTCTCAGGTCCCTTTTGGAGGGAATTATTCTGTATGTAGTTGTCGATTTGTGGTGTCTGTGGGAGGAGGTGAGTTCAGGATCTTCCTATGCCACCATCTTGAACCCTTTCCCAGTGGTTAATGTCTTATGCATTTCTAGAACTAAAAATCTTTAAATACTACAGCTGTTTTTGAAGAATAAGTAGAATATTGATTAAACTACTTTTAAGTAAATTAACATTTAAAAAAATTTTTTATTGGAGTATAGTTGATTTACAATGTTGTGTTTCTGCTGTACAGCAAAGTGAATCAATTATACATATACATATATCCACTCTTTTTTAAGTTCTTTTCCCATATAGGTTATTACAGATTATTGAGTAGAGTTCCCTGTGAGACACAGTATGTCCTTATTAGTGATCTATTTTATATATAGTAGTGTGTATATGTCAATCCCAATCTTCCAATTTATTCCTCCCCTCCATTCCCCACTGGTAACCATAAGATTGTTTTCTACATCTGTGAGTCTATTTCTGTTTTGTAAATAAGTTCATTTGTACCATTTTTTTAGATTCCACATATAAGAGATATCATATGATATTTGTCTTTCTCTGTCTGACTTACTTCACTCAGTATGACAACCTCTAGGTCCATCCCTGTTGCTGCAAATGGCATTATTTTGTTCTTTTTTATGGCTGAGTAATATTCCATTGCATGTTTGTACCACATCTTCTTTCAATATTATTTTTAAAATTGAATTTGTGCAAATCTTCAGTTATATTTTTCTCTTTCTCCTTATTTTCTCTATTCTACTTCCTGCACCGATTGATTTTTTCCTCAAAGCTCAGGAATAAAATGTGCTTTGACACTGGATGGCTGTTAATACATGGCAGTGATAGCCACTTAAATAGGAATCTCTTGAGTATAGCTGCCATGGGGCATTGCTAGGGAAAACCATGAGAAAGGTGGCCTTTTTGTCCAGTTCCCTATAGCCTGGCTCTCACTTAGCAGACTGAATTATGAGTTAACTTAGAGAATGTTGGAGGGAAGACAAAAGACTCTGTAGACAGGTTGATTGACTGATAATGGAGGAATTCTGATACCACTTATGTAAGAAATTGAAGAAATGTTAGTTTCCAGTAGCATGGTCTCATAATAGGCACAAAAGGCTAAAAATGTTTACTGTCCAAATGAAGGGCAGGGATTCAGTCATTCAAGAAATGTCATCAATTTATTAAACAGCATTGTTGCATTAATATATAGGCATTTTGAGATTTTTAGAAATAAAGAATTTTGTCAGAAGCTTGACAATCCTAAGACTTTAATATTATGCTTTTCCTCTTAGCTACCTTTCTTGAAACACTGTTTTGCTGCAATTATTGAAAATAATTTAGAAAGCTAATAGTTGGCTTTTATCAGGTTAAGCAAATTATCTGTTTTGTTTGGTTTAATTTTTTTTTTCTCATTGTCAGAGTGGAAGTAACATTTTCTTGTGGTTTTCTACTTCTAAGTAGAAGCAGAAGTCTTCCGGTCGTTGGCTGTGATTACCTGCTGCTTAGTGTGGTTCCTTGGGTGCCAGAGGCCTTTCTTCAACATCAGTGTTCTACCTTTAGCTCTCATGAGACCCTGCAGGTCTGTGCTTCACGTGGGGCTACTTTTCACACACTTACCCCATCCTCAGCAGCAGCCTACTATTGCTGGTTGCTAGATGCCAGGTTTATGTGGGCTCAGGAAATTCTTGGTTCTCCTGCTTCAGCGTGCTTTTTAATATCTGTGCTTAAGATAATAGGATTTGTTACCTATATAATTTTTCTCATAGAAAAAGGATCTCAATGGTCTTTGAACAAGATTGAATGAACTGAAAAGTTTATAGAATTCATACATTTATAAAATTAAAAAGCAGAGAAAGTAATGCATAAAAACCTCCCCCAAAACTTAACTAAGCATAAAAGAGACACAAGAATGTCAAGTGAGAAGTCAAAATATAATTTGGAGATATATGATGAATAAAAAACCATTTAAAAATCTCTTTATCTATGAAATAGAAAATTTTCAATTTAAAAAATTATTAATTTATCTTATGAGTTTAATTTTAAGGACTTTTGAAAAAAAGATTTTCCACCAAAAACACTTTTTATACTCAGTCTAGTTAGAATTTATTTTGGAAATAAATTTATTTCAGATAAAAATTCAACAAGAAGGATTCATTATTAATCATCCATAATTTAATGTGACTGAGTTAACTGTTTAATGAGATTCATTTATTCTGGTAGGTACCTCCACTTTCATCAAGAAAATGGGACATTTGGTGGAGGAAGAGTAGAAATGAGGATGGAATGGGAATGGCAGTTCTGGTGCATAGAAACGTTAAAAGTTGTGGGCCAGAGCACCATTTTGCCAGAGTGGGACCTGGATACGCTTTTTGTAGCTAAACAAGGGAATGTGGATATTTGGACTTTAAGGTAAAGGAGGCGGAGCTTCAAGCACTAGAGAAAGCATGAAGTACGGAATATAAAAAATAACTAAGATAGGATTCACTAATTTAATACTTACCATGTATTAAGAATGGGCTGACCATGCCATGAGGTATGCCTCACACAATACATATATCTGTCTGTAAAAAGATAACCATTAAAATTGTGGTCTCCATAAGCTGAAAAATGTATGAGACAGAGAGAAGTGACTTAAAGAGAAGCCAAGTTGTTTTTGAAATACTGAAACCCAGAATTTGGAGTAGAAGTTAAATCAAATGAATTATTTAGAAAAGCAAAGTGCTCTTCATGGCTACAAGTCTAGACAGTTCAAAAATATTTTTTAAAAACTTGATAAATTCTGTCAACAAATCAATATTTTTTCAGTTATATGTGAGTCTTCAAAAAATCTCTGAAATAAATATTTTTCTTCTATATGAAAGTACCTTTGGATCCAAAGTCCTCAGAAGGCAAGATTCAGATCTGTTAAAATACCTTGGGATGTGGTATTCATGATTCTTCGTTTATATTAAATATTGAGACAAGCTTTTCTTGCTATTCTGATTATAATGCTTATATGGGTCTAACAAAAACAGGATTTCCAAAAACCTTTCTTTTCCAAAAAAAAAGAAAAATCTATTCTTTTAAAATTTTTAACATGACAGAAAGTCACAGAAAAAGGTCTGTCTGCCTCTGGACAAATACTATTCTGTTGATTTGTTAGCCTTTGGGAAAATGCTCTTCTGTTGATTTGTTAGAGCAGAGCTTTTTCTGCAAGTGCCTGATACTAATGTCATTTCTTCCTGAGGAAGAAAGGTCCAGCTACTTAAGGCACAAGAATAGTGAGTAGAACTCACTTACTGCTTAGTAGTTAATAAATATTCCCTTTCATATTTTCCTTTCCTAAAAATGCATGTATGGAATTACATTTCCCAAAACAAAATTAGATGCATATTTATTTTTAAAATCTTTAAAAAACAACCCAATCTTTCTTCTCTGCAAGAGATCAAATAAATCATAAAGCAAGCCTTAAAAACAGTTTTATCCAAAGACACACACGCAGTCAATATTTTTAATGTTTGTTTAACTTTCATGCAAAGTGCCAGAGTAAACATCTGGTTGCTTTGTAATGGCATCCACATGTCTTCCCCTTCAACCTTCCTCCTTCTCACAGGAAAAGTTTTCAAATTTCTTGAGGGCCACAGCTGGATACAAAATTATGTTGAGTATTAAAGTGATAAACCACATCTCCCCTTTTCAATGATAGGTACTCAGGCTGAGTGATAAATATTTTGGCAGTATCAAATATGTCACAAACTGATCCAGTTTGCAATGGGTTGACCAGCTTAACTTTTTCATCCCAGCTAAATTTATAAAAGTATTGTTTTATAAAACTGAATGTTGTTCATTGTCTTTTCTGTTGTTAAAGCAGAACGTATGGTGCTTTGCCACAAAAGATAATTAAAATTTTGCCTTGCCTGCCTTTAATGCTCTAGGTTGTTAAAAAAAAAAAAAGAAGTTTGTTAATGGAATTTACAAGTAATAGAGTACAATAAGAAAACGTATTGAGTAAATCATCAATTGAACACTGTTATCTGTACATTTCTAACTTTTCATGCCTATAAGCCCATTCCTAAGAAGTAGAAATGTTCTGAATACTATTTTTAGCAAATTAAAAGTAAATCCAGAGGAGAAAGCTTCAAGATGGTGGAAGAGTAAGACGCGGAGATCACCTTCCTCCCCACAAATACATAAAAAATACATCTACAGGTGGAACTGCTCCTATAGAACACCTACTGAATGCTGGCAGAAGACCTCAGACCTCCCAAAAGGCAAGAAACTCCCCACGTAACTGGGTGGGGCAAAAGAAAAGAGAAAAAACAGAGTCGAAAGAATAGGGACGGGACCTGCACCAGTGGGAGGGAGCTGTGAAGGAGGAAAGGTTTCCACACCCTAGGAAGCCGCTTTCGGGGGCGGAGACTGTGGGTGGCGGAGGGAGGAAGCTTCGGAGCCGCGGAGGAGAGTGCAGCCACAGGGGTACAGAGGGCAAAGCGGGGAGATTCCCGCACAGAGGACCGGTGCCGACCGGCACTCACCAGCCCGAGAGGCTTGTCTGCTCACCCGCCGGGACGGGCGGGGCCTGGGAGCTGAAGCTCAGGCTTCGGTCAGATCCCAGGGAGAGGACTGAGGTTGGAGGCGTAAACACAGCCTGAAGGGGCTAGTATGCCATGGCTAGCCGGGAAAAGGTCTGGAGCTGCCGAAGAGGCAAGAGACTTTTTCTTCCCTCTTTGTTTCCTGGTGCGCGAGGAGAGGGGATTAAGAGCGCCGCTTAAAGGAGCTCCAGATACACGCGCGAGCCGTGGCTATCAGAGTGGACCCCAGTGATGGGCATGAGACACTAAGGCTGCTGCTGCCGCCACCAAGAAGCCTATGTGAAAGCACAGGTCACTATCCACACCTCCACTCCCGGGAGCCTGTGCAGCCTGCCACTGCCAGGGTCCCGTGATCCAGAGACAACTTCCCCAGAAGAACACACGGCGTGCCTCAGGCTGGTGCAGTGTCCCGCTGGCCTCTGCCAACGCAGGCTCACCCCCAAATCCGTACACCTCCCTCCACCCGGCCTGAGTGAGCCAGAGCCCCCGAATCAGCGGCTTCTTTAACCCCGTCCTGTCTGAGCGGAACAGACGCCCTCAGGTGAGCTACATGCAGAGGCGGGTCCAAATCCAAAGCTGAACCCCGGGAGCTGTGTGAACAAAGAAGAGAAAGGGATACCTCTCCTAGCAGCCTCAGGAGCAGCGGATTAAATCTCCACAATCAACTTGATGTACCCTGCATCTGTGGAATACCTGAATAGACAACGAATCATCCCAAATTGAGGAGGTGGACTTTGGGAGCAAAGGCATATTATTTTTTCCCCTTTTTCTCTTTCTGTGAGTGCGTATGTTTCTGTGTATGATTTTGTCTGTATAGCTTTACTTTCACCATTTGTCCTAGGAGTCTGTCTGGTTTTTTTTGTTTTTTTACTTAAAAAATATTTTTCTTAATAATTATTTTTTATTTAAATAACTTTATTTTACTTTATTTTATTTTATCCTCTTTCTTTTTTTCTACTTTTTCTCCTTTTTATTCTGAGCTGTATGGATGAAAGGCTCTTGGTGCTCCAGCCAGGAATCAGTGCTGTGCCTCTGAGGTGGGAGAGCCAACTTCAGGACACTGGTCCACAAGAGACCACCCAGCTCCACTTAATATCAAACAGCGAAAATCTCTGAGAGATCTCCGTCTCAACACCAAGACCCAGCTTCACTCAACGACAAGCAAGCTACAGTGCTGGACACCGTATGCCAAACAACTAGAAAAACAGGAACACAGCCCCATCCATTAGCAGAGAGGCTGCCTAAAATCATAATAAGGCCACAGACAACCCAAAACACACCACCAGCCGTGGACCTGCCCACCAGAAAGACAAGATCCAGCCTCATCCACCAGAACACAGGCACTAGTCCCCTCCACCAGGAAGCGTACACAACTCACTGAACCAACCTTACCCACTGGGGACAGACACCAAAAACAAGGGGAACTACGAACCTGGAGCCTGCAGAAAGGAGACCCCAAACACAGTAAGTTAAGAAAAATAAGAAGACAGAAAAACACACAGCAGATGAAGGAGCAAGGTAAAAACCCAACAGACCTAACAAATGAAGAGGAAATAGGCAGTCTACCTGAAAAAGAATTCAGAATAATAATAATAAAGATGATCCAAAATCTTGGAAATAGAATAGACAAAACACAAGAAACATTTAACAAGGACCTAGGAGAACTAAAGAGCAAACAAACAATGATGAACAACACAATAAATGAAATTAAAAATTCTCTAGAAAGGATCAGTAGCAGAATAACTGAGGCAGAAGAACAGATAAGTGACTTGGAAGATAAAATAGTGGAAATAACTACTGCAGAGCAGAATAAAGAAAAAAGAATGAAAAGAACTGAGGATAGTCTCAGAGACCTCTGGGACAACCTTAAACGCACCAACATTCGAAATATAGGGGTCCCAGAAGAAGAAGAGAAAAAGAAAGGTCCTGGAAAATATTTGAAGAGATTATAGTTGAAAACTTCCCTGATATGGGAAAGGAAATAGTTAATCAAGTCCAGGAAGCACAGAGAGTCCCATACAGGATAAATCCAAGGAGAAACACGTCAAGACACATATTAGCACGCTATCAAAAATTAAATACAAAGAAAACATATTAAAAGCAGCAAGGGAAAAACAAGAAAAAACACACAAGGGAATCCCCATAAAGTTAACAGCTGATCTTTCAGCAGAAACTCTGCAAGCCAGAAGGGACTGGCAGGACATATTTAAAGTGATGAAGGAGAAAAACCTACAACCATGATTACTCTACCCATCAAGGATCTCATTCAGACTTGATGGAGAAATTAAAACCTTTACAGACAAGCAAAAGCTGAGAGAGTTCAGCACCCCCAAACCAGCTTTACAACAAATGCTAAAGGAACTTCTCTAGGCAGGAAACACAAGAGAAGGAAAAGACCTACCATAACAAACCCAAAACAATTAAGAAAATGGGAATAGGAACACACATATCGATAATTACCTTAAAAGTAAATGCATTAAATGCTCCCACCAATAGACACAGACTCACTGAATGGATACAAAAAGAAGACCTGTGTATATGCTGTCTACAAGAGATGCACTTCAGACCTAGGGACACATACAGACTGAATGTGAGGGGATGGAGAAAGATATTCCATACAAATGGAAATCAAAAGAAGCTGGAGTAGCAATTTTCATGTCAGACAAAATAGACTTTAAAACAAGGACTATTACAAGAGACAAAGAAGGACACTACATAATGATAAAGGGATCGGTCCAAGAAGAAGATATAACAATTGTAAATATTTATGCACCAAACATAGGAGCACCTCAATACATAAGGCAAATACTAACAGCCATAAAAGGGGAAATCGACAGTAATACAATCATAGTAGGGGATTTTAACACCCCACTTTCACCAATGGACAGATCATCCAAAATGAAAATAAATAAGGAAACACAAGCTTTAAATGATACGTTAAACAAGATGGACTTAATTGATATTTATAGGACATTCCATCCAAAAACAACAGAATACACATTTTTCTCAAGTGCTCATGGAACATTCTCCAGGATAGATCATATCTTGGGTCACAAATCAAGCCTTGGTAAATTTAAGAAAATTGAAATCGTATCAAGTATCTTTTCCAACCACAACGTTATGAGACTAGATATCAATTACAGGAAAAGATCTGTAAAAAGTACAAACACATGGAGGCTACAGAATACACTACTTAATAACCAAGTTATCACTGAAGAAATCAAAGAGGAAATCAAAACATACCTAGAAACAAATGACAATGGAGACACGACGACCCAAAACCTATGCAATGCAGCAAAAGCAGTTTTAACAGGGAAGTTTATAGCCATACAATACTACCTCAAGAAACAAGAAACATCTCAAATAAACAACTAACCTTGCACCTAAAGCAATTAGAGAAATAAGAACAAAAAAACCCCAAAGTTAGCAGAAGGAAAGAAATCATAATAATCAGATCAGAAATAAATGAAAAAGAAATGAAGGAAACTATAGCAATGATCAGTAAAACTAAACGCTGGTTCTTTGAGAAGATAAACAAAATTGATAAACCATTAGCCAGACTCATCAAGAAAAAAAGGGAGAAGACTCAAATCAATAGAATTCGAAATGAAAAAGGAGAAGTAACAACTGACACTGCAGAAATACAAAAGATCATGAGAGATTACTACAAGCAACTCTATGCCAATAAAATGGACAATCTGGAAGAAATGGACAAATTCTTAGAAATGCACAACCTGCCAAGACTGAATAGGAAGAAATAGAAAATATGAACAGACCAATCACAAGCACTGAAATTGAAACCATGATTAAAAATCTTCCAACAGGGCTTCTGTGCTGGTGCAGTGGTTGAGAGTCGGCCTGCCGATGCAGGAGACACGGATTCATGCCCCGGTCTGCGAAGATACCACATGCCGCGAAGTGGCTACACCCTTGAGCCATGGCCACTGAGCCTGCGCTTCCGGAGCCTGTGCTCCACAATGGGAGAGGCCACGGCAGTGAGAGGCCCGCGTACCGCAAAAAAAAAAAAAAAATCTTCCAACAAACAAAACCCCAGGACCATATGGCTTTACAGGCGAATTCTATCAAACATTTAGAGAAGAGCTAACACCTATCCTTCTCAAACTCTTCCAAAATATACCAGAGGGAGGAACGCTCCCAAACTCATTCTACGAGGTCACCATCACCCTGATACCAAAACCAAAGAAAGATGTCACAAAAAAAGAAAACTACAGGTCAATATCACTGATGAACACAGGTGCAAAAATCCTCAACAAAATACTAGCAAAGAGAATCCAACAACACATTAAAAGGATTGTACACCATGATCAAGTGGGGTTTATTCCAGGAATGCAAGGATTCTTCAATATATGCAAATCAATCAATGTGATGCACCATATTAACAAATTGAAGGAGCAAAACCATATGATCATCTCAATAGATGCAGAGAAAGCTTTTGACAAAATTCAACACCCATTTATGCTAAAAACCCTGCAGAAAGTAGGCATAGAGGGACCTTTCCTCAACATGTTAAAGGCCATATATGACAAACCCACAGCCAACATTGTTCTCAATGGTGATAAATTGAAACCATTTCCACTAAGATCAGGAACAAGACAAGGTGGCCCACTCTCACCACTCTTATTCAACATAGTTTTGGAAGTTTTAGCCACAGCAATCAGAGAAGAAAAGGAAATAAAAGGAATCCAAATTGGAAAAGAAGAAGTAAAGCTGTCACTGTTTGCAGATGACATGATACTGTACATAGAGAATCCTAAAGATGCTACCAGAAAACTACTAGAGCTAATCAATGAATTTGGTAAAGTAGCAGGATACAAAATTAATGCACAGAAATCTCTGGCATTCCTATACACTAATGATGAAAAATCTGAAAGTGAAATCAAGAAAACACTCCCATTTACCATTGCAACAAAAAGAATAAAATATCTAGGAATAAACCTACCTAAGGAGACAAAAGACCTGTATGCAGAAAATTATAAGACACTGATGAAAGAAATTAAAGATGATACAAACAGATGGAGAGATATACCATGTTCTTGGATTGGAAGAATCAACATTGTGAAAATGACTCTACTACCCAAAGCAATCTATAGATTCAATGCAATCCCTATCAAACTACCACTGGCATTTTTCACAGAACTAGAACAAAAAATTTCACAATTTGTATGGAAACACAAAAGACCCCGAATAGCCAAAGCAATCTTGAGAACAAAAAACGGAGCTGGAGGAATCAGGCTCCCTGACTTCAGACTATACTACAAAGCTACAGTAATCAAGACAGTATGGTACTGGCACAAAAACAGAAATATAGATCAATGGAACAGGATAGAAAGCCCAGAGATAAACCCACGCACATATGGTCACCTTATCTTTGATAAAGGAGGCAAGAATATACAATGGAGAAAAGACAGCCTCTTCAATAAGTGGTGCTGGGAAAACTGGACAGCTACATGTAAAAGAATGAAATTAGAACACTCCCTAACACCATACACAAAAATAAACTCAAAATGGATTAAAGACCTAAATGTAAGGCCAGACACTATCAAACTCTTAGAGGAAAACATAGGCAGAACACTCTATGACATAAATCACAGCAAGATCCTTTTTGACCCACCTCCTAGAGAAATGGAAATAAAAACAAAAATAAACAAATGGGACCTAATGAAACTTCAAAGCTTTTGCACAGCAAAGGAAACCATAAACAAGACCAAAAGACAACCCTCAGAATGGGAGAAAATATTTGCAAATGAAGCAGCTGATAAAGGAGTAATGTCCAAAATTTACAAGCAGCTCATGCAGCTCAATATCAAAAAAACAAACCACCCAATCCAAAAATGTGCAGAAGACCTAAATAGACATTTCTCCAAAGAAGATATACAGATTTCCAACAAACACATGAAAGAATGCTCAACATCATTAATCATTAGAGAAATGCACATCAAAACTACAATGAGATATCATCTCACTCTGGTCAGAATGGCCATCATCAATAAATCTAGAAACAATAAATGCTGGTGAGGGTGTGGAGAAAAGGGAACCCTCTTGCACTGTTGGTGGGAATGTAAATTGATACAGCCACTATGGGGAACAGTATGGAGGTTCCTTAAAAAACTAAAAATAGAACTACTATACGACCCAGCAATCCCTCTACTGGGCATATACCCTGAGAAAACCAGAATTCAAAAAGAGTCGTCTACCAAAATATTCATTGCAGCTCTATTTACAATAGCTAGGACATGGAAGGAATCTAAGTGTCCATCAACAGATGAATGGATAAAGAAGATATGGCACATATGTACAATGGACTATTACTCAGCCATAAAAAGAAACGAAATTGAGTTATTTGTAGTGAGGGGGATGGACCTAGGGTCTGTCATACAAAGTGAAGTAAGTCAGAAAGAGAAAAAGAAATACCGTATGCTAACACATATATGTGGAATCTAAGGGAAAAAAAAAGGTCGTGAAGAACCTAGGGGAAAGATGGGAATAAAGACAGAGACCTACTAGAGAATGGACTTGAGGATATGGGAAGGGGGAAGGGTAAGCTGTGACAAAATGACAGAGTGGCATTGACATATATATACTACCAAACGTAAAATAGGTAGCTAGTGGGAAGCAGCCACATAGCACGGGGAGATCAGCTCGGTGGTTTGTGACCACCTAGAGGGGTGGGATAGGGAGGGTGGGAGGGAGGGAGATGCAACAGGGAAGAGATATGGGAACATATGTATATGTATAACTGATTTACGTTGTTAGAAAGCAGAAAGTAATACACCTTTGTAAAGCAATTATTCTCCAATAAAGATGTTAAAAAAAAAAAAATGTAAACCCAGAATGTCTTTTCCTACACCCAAGCAAAAGGAAAAGCCCTCTGTAAAATAATTGAAAGCTATTTGATAAAGTCATATTCTCTGTGTTTTGCAAAGACTTCATATTAAGACAGTATGTTAATAAAATTGTGGCACTTGGAAATTCTTGCTAAGACATTTAAAGTTTTATGAATAATTTCAGTTGTTGGGCATTTCTGGGCCTCCTGCTTCTCTTCCTCATTTTGGAAGGCCAAATATGCCAAACTATGTTGTCAAAATAAGAGTTGCATCATGAATTGTAATTCCAGTGAGAAGTGTAGTGCTCAGCAAATAGTAGGAACTCAGTAAGTAACTGATACATGGATTAACAAATGAATTAGATTGTTTTCAAAAAGTTTTTGTCATTAACAAACAGAATAACCTGGCTTAAGAGATAACTGAATCTTAATTCTAGGAAAAGACCACACTGCACACCAGTCCCTCCTTTCCTTTGGTCTTCGTTTCTTTTGACTGTTTTCTCTCTTTTACTACTATTTCTAATCTTCTTGGTTATTCCTGAGAGATTTTCACAAAAATTCTCTGTCTTAAGTGTTTTTTCCTGTTTATTCTGCTCTCTGTTATTGCGATGGCAGTGTCTGATCCTGGCTATACCTAACATCTTGGCTTCTGCCTTAAGAAATCATGATTCTGGAATTACGCCTCTATTGTCCTAGATTTTGATTCCATGGTATTTGGTTATGATTTTGCATTTCCATTCTTACCCCACTTCTATATGGTCATACCAATAAAATTAGCCTCTATTAGCCACTTTTGAAATCCCCCCCCATGATGAAAGAGACAATTATAATCGTCATAATGGTTTCACTTAATTTTTAATTTTCCACTTAATTTGAACGTGGAGGAGAAAGCATTATGACCCATTTCTCTACCCTTACACCTCATTTTTCAATTACCACTATAGAACATCATGAGCTGACCAGAATAACATAATATTTATTTATTCATTTCTCACAAACATGTTTTTATTCAGTGAAAAAAAGTAAGCTAGTTTTAGAAGGGATATACCAGAAACTTTCACTTCTGAAAGATCCCTAGGCAGTAAGGCAAATAGAAATCAGGATAATTTATACCACTACTAAACTAAGACTGATGGATGAACGTGAGCTATATTACAGGGTCCAGTTATGTAAAGTAAATTGATGTTTAGAGATGTTCTGATTTTAAAACTATTAAAAAGCATAATGACATTAGAAAATGATAATTTAAATGATGATTATTAAATTTTAAAATATTGATTACATTTTGAAGTTTTGAATGCATGTTACAGACAAGTATCGCAAAATAGAGTAATACTTTGAGGAGGTAGCTTGCAGTATAGTTTTAGGAACTTGACAAGCATGGAGAATTCATAGAGTGTGGTATTTTAAATGAGTTTAAGCACATTTATGCCAAGATATTTGGGGGAGGCTTATTCACACAGAGGATACTTTCTGCTTCAGTAAGTATGTTCCCTAGTCAAAAGCTCCCAATTCTGTTTGAATTCACTGTGATATTCTGGTATGCATACTAGTTTGATGTGTGTACACGTGTTTACTTTCTTTTTCCTTTTTTTCTTTTTTTTTTTTTGACAAACACTACATGAATGGTAGTACACAAAACCCAATTAACTTGAACTTGCTGAAATCTGTGGTGTTAAGAAAAAAAAAACAAAGCAGAAACCTCCCTATTCCCTAATAATCCAAATGAAGAGATTTGAATTATCTCTTGTGTATAGCTGAAGCTTTCCCATTCTTCAAGTTTTAACTGACTTTATTGTGTTTCTGGGAGCCAGAAGTAAAAGGAAAAAATGGAAAGAATAATGTGCTAAAAATATCTGAGAATCCATGCTCAATTTTTCTTTTTTACGTTAGTTTTGTAAAAACATGAAAATTGGGCTCAGTTTGATTTTCAGTCCTTTGGAGTAAATCTTTGTTTCAAGTCTTTTTGTTTGTTTTGGTTTACACAAATTATGTGCCTATCTTTTTTGTTCACAAAGGGGCATTAGAAAAAGACACAATATCCAGTCATGGACTAGACAATCTCGAACTAGACTGTGTTAAGACATGGATTGTTGCTTGTTTCACAACCTGCTACCACAACTAGACAGAATGCACCAGAGGGCAGTGCTTGAGTCACCTGGCAGAAGTGTGATCACCTAACAAATGTATAATAACAGGTACTTGTTACCCTTATTGAAATAATATGATCTTGGAAAGTCATTTTATAAAGCTCAGCCCCTTCACCTTTAAAATGGAATAACAATAGTACCTAACTAAAATGACAGTTATGAGTATTGAATAGGTTATACCTATAAAATCAGTGAACTTAGTGCCTGGTACATAGTAATCTCTCCCTTTCTTTATCTCTATCCATATATAGATAGAGAAATATATAGCACATTCTATAAATTCAAAAACACATTCCTTTGTATTTTATTATCTCTGAAAAATCAATGTGTCTGTTGTTTACTGAATCTTAGCATTGTGGCATAACTGTACTGGTATTATTCTTTTTATCCTTATTGTATACAATAATGGTGTATCTTATAATAAATAGTGCCTTGCATTCAATTAAGTGAATATATTTTTTAATCTTGTATATGAAGGTTCAAATGTGTTATAGTATATCTTTTCATAGACCATATATAGAAATAGTGTTTATCTGATTTGTATAGCTACCAACAGAACTTTTTGTCTTTAGCTGTTTTTTTTTTTTCCCCAAAGCCTTTCGTCACCTTATAATACTGTGGAAGACAAATCTAAACTCAGGAGTTTCAACTACAAAGGCTGTGTTCCAAATGAACTGTGATGTTGATAAACAATCAACATTTGTAAATGAATCAGCAGAGTCAATAGAAATATAAAGTTATTTGCATTTGAATACACAACACAGCAACTTGTTGTGTTGCTGTGATAAAGAAGAGCACCTTCTGGAAGTTAGGAAGATGTATTCCTAGCTCTGCTTGTAACCAAAGTCACTTGCACAAATCATTAATCTCTCTGAGCAGTTGTTTCCTCCATTTGTAAAATAAGAGTCTTAGACTGGTGATTGCTGATACCTACATGAGTTTTATTGTACAAAAATGTGTGATTGTCTCCCAGGGCCAGCCTGGGTCAAAGTATTTCACCAGAAGGGACATCTCAATGTTCCGTACTCTCCCTTGATGTGGGAGTTTGCCTCAAAAAAATTAGATAACAAGTATGTGTTTGTGTATGGTGGTAGAAAGAACATAATGCGAGAAGTTTTGCTCCCCAAATATTTTGAGTTCTTTCGAGAATTTGTACACAAAGAAGTCAGGAGCCATAGTATGAGGTACTACAGTTATTCAAAGCCTTAGTAGAGCTTCCCATGACACTTCACACTGTGGAAGTACAAGTTGCCCTCTGGAATTAGAAGTACGGCAAGGCAATTTGTATTCATTTCTGTTCAATCAAGTAGGGTTCAGTGGAGGAGGCTGTATTTCACAAACCTTGTTAAAGGAGAAAGAGTTTTAGTTTAATGCTTACTGCCATTAAGTGTTCAGTAAACCATACTGTCTAGTTCACAGACTGGGGAAGCTATTTTCTCACAAGTGACAGCAAGAGCAATGATACAGCATTAAGAGAGGTGACATTAAACAAGTCTGCCACTAACAATGTGTGACTTTGGGCAAGTCAGGTCTCTTCTGGAGATAATGGTGATCTGCATTTCTTTCTAATTTATCTTCTGGCTTCCAAGGAACATATTGTAGATACCTACTGGACAATTTGATAATTGAGATTTACTTTATACATGGCCCAGTGAGAATGAAAAATGATTACTAAAGCTTTTGGAAATAGATAATATTTGAAGTGATGAAACCAAACTGGTGATACAAAACACTTTTCTGTAAACATTTGTAGACAACATCAACAGATCAGAGTTTTAGTTCATATTTCTCATATTTTGGAAAAGAGCAAGTTTTTCACTTTTTTTTATAACATGAAATTGTCCATTAGAAGTAACAGATATTGCCTCAGTTTAATTTCTTGATTTAGCTGAGGCACCAGACTCAAGTTAGTTGATTTCAAATCTTTTCCCTGTATCCTTTTAACCCACCACTTATTATGTCTAAAATTTGGCAATAGAAGAGGGAACATGTCAGATTGACAGAGACTGATCATATAGAATGCAACTGCAAAACAGATTTTATGGAAGGATTAGTGATTCTCATTAATGTGTTCTTTATTATCTGATTTATAATGGGAATTTATGCTACAAGTTATTCATGACATTTAAATAGAAATTCAGGTTAATTTAAATAAGGGTTTGGAGAAGGTACATAGTGTTAGCACAGACCATCATTTAGATTTCAGCTTCACTACTTATTGGCTCTGTGACCTTAAGAAATTACCTGGTTCAAATATCTGTGAAATGAGGAGAATAATATCTTCTTCATAGAGTTGTAAAAATAAAATAATTTTTTATGCATAAGATCTATGAAATGCCACAGAAGTATGATGTGCTGATAATTGGTCACTAAGGATCCAAACTTTAAGATAATTATCAGCTCATCAGCTGTGGATATAAATTGTTTCTGCATGCCTATAGAGTTCACACCTTTATATTTAAATATTAATAAAAATGAATGTATGTTTGCTTTTTGTTAGTATTAAAATGGTTATAAACCTCCCAGTATTTTTCACATAGTATCATACATGGAATATTAAATGCATATATCACACTGGGGTTTGTGTATAGTCTATTTAGGACTTGACATGTAAAAAATATCCTATGCAATAAAATTATGATAAGGAAAATTTAAAGTATTAGTGAAATGTGTACCAAACTTAAATATAATCTAACCTTGCTTCCATGAAATGGTATACGTATTTCTTAGCAAGACTTTTAGACAGGTGAGCACATGGAACACAAACTCTCAGCAGCTCCATAGAGCCTTCATCCAGGAAGGGGTGTAGTGCGTGGTACATGCTACCACAGACCATGAAAGGAGATGCCCAAGGGAAGAACACCTTGTTGACCATGCTTAGGACACTGTGACAGAACAGCAGCAGACAGTTGTTGCTCAATGTACTCACCTACAGTGGGGTTTGAAGGACATGCCCATGAATCTGTTCCACTTGGTCAGTCGTTTGAGGAACCCAGATGAAACTACTTAAGCAGAGACAAGTGACCTTGTGGACTCTGCCTGTAATTGCCTTCTCCAGTCACGCCACAGGATGAGAGATTGATATTTTACACAGCCCTCCTATAATCTCTCCATGGCATACTGGTGTGCCATAGCCCATCACGTGAGAATTCCTGAAAAAAGATACTATATATGCAAGCATATTGCACAGGATCTAGCAGAACTTTTGGATTTGAATATAAATAATACTTTAACAGAACCACATACTACACAAGAGTCTTTGAAAAGTTATAAAGAAGAACTTAGTCACTTGATTAGTGAATAGCTATAAACTTCATGCTCTGTAGCATTCACTTCCTAACTCCTTACAGCTATCAATACTCAACAAATATTTATGTACTCCCCAAAGTTTATATATGGGGCTTATAAGATGTATCATGAAATTATGTACATATGCTTTAAAGAATATATAAACTCATGTTTTTTCAATTAGGAAGTTTTTCAATATTGATTACCTTTTAATCACAGTTTCTTTTTATTTATATAATTATGTAAATGAAAGGGGCTTTTGTGTGTTAGTGAAAATGTAAGATTAAGAGAACTAGTTAAATTGTACTGTGAATCATACAATAATTTCTTCTTAAAGTGGAATATTAATTTATTCTCAGCAAAAATCTTATCAATGGTCAACTAATTTTATTGTATCCTGTAGTCTCCATTGTTTGATGTTCCTTAGAATTCTTGGATTTTATAGATTCAACAAGAAGAAATACTGAGGATTAAAGAGTGATAGTTGAGATGCTACAAAATGACATGATCCCCTTAATGGTATTTTTCTAGTTAGACAAAAGGCATGGATTGCTGGAGGAATGTTTTAAAGTATTTATAGAAACTCAATATGTATATGATTGTCTAGAATTTACTATTCATGTAAAAACAGAAATTATAAAACATTTTGATTTTGTATTAATAAAATTCACATTTTCATGGCTAAATATATTATTTAAAAATGTTAAAGATATAAAGTGAGAAAAATAAATTCTCCCAATACCACTTTCTTTATTATGTGTAAATAATTTTGCCCACTGGAAACTGGTCAGTGTTAGCCAATCTTTCTCTTGATTTTCTTTATACAAATAGCATTCTACCATGTTGATTCTACCTTTTGCTAAAATGGTAGTAGAAAAAAAAATCACCCTGTGCTTACCCAATCACAATGGTAGCCAATGCTAGGCATTAAGAATCAATTCTTAAAGTCATCTATTCTGTAAGAGGAACAAGCATATGTTTATTCCATGCTTATTATGTGTTCATTTTGCTAGGTGACTTGTGGAATACAAAGTATTGGATTCTGAATATTTTAAAGTTGCTTAAAACCTATGTGAAGAAGTAAGTGATATATGTGAATCACATATGAAATATATACAAATATACTTAATTGCATATAAGTTTTTAAATTGGTTTGGAAAAGTTAGAGAAAGATGGACTAACTGGAGAAGATTGATTTTTATATAGTCAGTGCCTGAAGTAACCAGAAAAGAGTCAATGTGAATTTTTATTTTCAGACATTATCTTTTTTTTTTTTTTTTTTTTTTTTTTTTGTGGTACGCGGGCCTCTCACTGTTGTGGCCTCTCCCATTGCAGAGCACAGGCTCCGGATGAGCAGGCTCAGCAGCCATGCCGCTCTGCAGCATGTGGGATCTTCCCGGACCGGGGCACGAACCCATGTCCCCTGCATCGACAGGCGGACTCTCAACCACTGCGCCACCAGGGAAGCCCCAGAAATTATCTTTAATTTTAAGGCTTTATTTTACATAAAATTTTGTTAAAAACCAATATGTTATTACACATTTAGGAACCAGCTATACGGTGCAGTAATAAAATCATTATTAAGGTTACTTTAGCTTTATTCCACTATCAAAAATGTCAAGACACCCATAATGGTTTGATATATTAAAATAACAGTTTGTGAATTGTTTGTGGGAGGGGATAATTTCAGCAACTGGGTCACTCATTCTTCTTGGCATATCCATGATTTGAAAATCTCATGGAATCTCTCGCTCCTTTTTTTTTCTTTTTGGAAATCTCAGTCCTCTGTTTTTCCATTTGTTCTTTGGTAGTTGTATTATAAAGATAAGAATATAGGAATAACCATAAAGCAAAGTAAAAGCTCCAATATGTATAATGGAGAAAGCCAAATATTAGATCAGGAGCCATTGATGGTGTTTGAAACCTAGAAACTATAAATTTATTACTCTTTTTCTAAATACATTTAATTTAATAAGCATGTTATATGCTACTGAATCTTTCTAATTTTATGTAGTAAGTAGGCTCATGCCTGTCTTTTTTTTTTTTTTCACATCTTTCTCGGAGTATAAGTGCTTTACAATGTTGTGTTAGTTTCTGCTGTACAATAAAGTGAATCAGCTATATGTATACATATATCCCCATAGCTCATCCCTCTTGAGCCTCCCTCCCACACAAAGCATCGAGTTGATCTTTGCTGCTCTGCAGTTGGTAGTGTATATATGTCAGTGATACTCTCTCAGTTCATCCCAGCTTCCCCTCCCCACCCTGTGCCCTCAAGTCCATTCTCTGCATCTGCATCTTTATTCCTGCCCTGCCACTAGGTTCATCAGTACTGCTTTTTAAAATTCCATATATATGCGTTAGCATACGATATTTGTTTTTCTCTTTTTGACTTACTTCACTCTGTATGACAGATTCTAGATCCATTCACCTCATTACAAATACTCAATTCCATTCCCTTTTAAGCCTGAGTAATATTCCATTGTATATATGTGCCACATCTTCTTTATCCATTCATCTGTTGATGGACATTTAGGTTGCTTCCATGTCCTGGCTATTGTAAATAGAGCTGCAGTGAACATTGTGGTACATGTATCTTTTTGAATCATGGTTTTCTGAGGGTATATGCCCAGTTGTAGGATTGCTGGGTCATATGGTATTTCTATTTTTAGTTTTCTAAGGAACCTCCATACTGTTCTCCATAGTGGCTGTATCAATTTACATTCCCACCAACAGTGCAGGAGGGTTCCCTTTTCTTCAAACCCTCTCCAGCATTTATTGTTTCAGGATTTTTTGATGATGGCCATTCTGACTGGTATGAGGTGATAGCTCATTGTGGTTTCGATTTGCATTTCTCTAATGATTAGTGATGTTGAGCGTCTTTTTATATATTTGTTGGCCATCTGTATATCTTCTTTGGAGAAATGTCTATTTAGATCTTCCGCCCGTTTTTGGATTGGGTTGTTTTTGTGATATTGAGCTGCATGAGCTGTTTGTATATTTTGGAGATTAATCCTTTATCAGTTGCTTCACTTGCAAATATTTTCTCCCATCCTGAGGGTTGTCCTTTCGTCTTATGGTTTCCTTTGCTGTGCAAAAGCTTTGAAGTTTCTTTAGGTCCCACTTGTTTATTTTTGTTTTTATTTTCATTACTCTGGGGGGATGGGTCAAAAAGGATCTTGCTGTGATTTATGTCGTAGAGTACTCTACCTATGTTTTCCTCTAAGAGTTTTATAGTGTCTGCCCTTACTTTTAGGTTTTTAATTCATTTTGAATTTATTTTTGTGTACGATGTTAGGGAGGGTTCCAATTTCATTCTTTTACATGTAGCTGTCCAGTTTTCCCAGCACCACTTATTGAAGAGGCCGTTTCTTCTCCATTGTATATTCTTGCCTCCTTTGTCAAAGATAAGGTGACATTATATGCATGGGTTTATCTCTGTGCTTTCTATCCTATTCTATTGATCTATATTTCTGTTTTTGTGCAGTACCATGCTGTCTTGATTACTGTAGCTTTGCAGTATAGTCGGAAGTCAGGGAGTCTGATTCCTCCAGCTCCTTTTTTTCCCCTCAAGATTGGTTTGGCTATTCGGGGTCTCTTGTGTCTCCATATAGTTGTAAAAGTTTTTGTTCTAGTTCTTTGAAAAATGCCATTGGTAATTTGATAGGGTTTGCATTGAACCTGTAGATTGCTTTGGGTAGTATAGTCATTTTCACAACATTGATTCTTCCAATCCAGGAACATGGTATATCTCTCCATCTGTTTATATTATCTTTGATATCTTTCATCAGTGTTTTATAGTTTTCTGAGTACAGGTGTTTTGTCTCCTTAGGTAGGTTTATTCCTAGGTATTTTATTCTTTTTGTTGCAATGGTAAATGGGATTGTTTCCTTAATTTCTCTTTCTGATTTTTCGTTCTTAGTGTATAGGAATGCAAGAGATTTCTGTGCATTAATTTTGTATCCTGCAACCTTAGCAATTTCATTTATTACTTCTATTAGTTTTCTGGTGGCATCTTTAGTATTTTCTATGCATAGTATCATGCCATCTGCAAATAGTGACAGTTTCACTTCTTTTTTCCCAGTTTGGATTCCTTTTATTTATTTTTCTTCTGATTGCTGTGGCTAGGACTTTCAACACTGTATTGAATAATAGTGGTGAGAGTGGACATCCTTGTCTTGTTCCTGATCTTACAGGAAATGCTTTCAAATTTTCACCACTGAGAATGATGTTTGCTCTGGGTTTGTCATATATGGCCTTTATTATGTTGAGGTAGGTTCCCTCTGTGCCCACTTTCTGGAGAGTTTTTGTGATAAATAGCTGTCGAATTTTGTCAAAAGCTTTTTCTGCATCTACTGAGATGATCATATGGTTTTTATTCTTTATTTTATTAATATGGTATATCACATTGATTGTTTTGCGTATGTTGAAGAATCCTTGCATCCCTGGGATAAACCCCACTTGATCATGGTGCATGATCCTTTTAATGTGTTGTTGGATTCTGTTTGCTAGTATTTTGTTCAGCATTTTTGCATCTATGTTCATCAGCAATATTGGTGTATAATTTTCTTTTTTTGTGATATCTTTGTCTGGTTTTGGTATCAGGGTGATGGTGGCCTCATAGAACAAGTTTGGGAGTGTTCATCTCTCTGCAATTTTTTGGAAAAGTTTGAGAAGGATAAGTGTTAACTCTGCTCTAAACGTTTGAAAGAATTTGCCTGTGAAGCCATCTGGCTCTAGACTTTTGTTTGTTGGAAGATTTTAAATTACAGTTTCCATTTCATTACCTGTGATTGGTCTCTTTATATCTTCCAATTCTTCCTGGTTCAATCTTGGAAGGTTATGCTTTTCCACGAATTTGTACATTTCTTCCAGACTGTCCATTTTATTGGCATAAAGTTGCTTGTGGTAGTCTCTTATGATCTTTTGTATATCTGCGGTGTCAGATGTAATCTCTTTTTTCATTTCTAATTTTATTAGAGTCCACTCCCTTTTTTTCTTGATGAGTTTGCCTAAAGTTTTTTCAATTTTGTTTATCTTCTCAAAGAATGAACTTTTAGTTTTGTTGATCGTTGCTACTGTCTTCTTCATTTCTATTTCATTTATCTCTGCTCTGATCTTTATGATTTTTTTCCATCTACTAACTTTGGATTTTCTTCATTCTTCTTTTTCTAGGTGTAAGGTTAGATTGTTTATTTTAGATTTTTCTTGTTTCTTGAGGTGAGCTTGAATTGCTGTGAACCTCCCCCTTAGAACTGCTTTTGCTGCATTCCATAAGTTTTGGGCCATTGTGTTTTCATTGTCATTTGTGTCTAGGTATTTTTTAATTTCTTCTTTGATTTCTTCAGTGATCTCTTGGTTATTTAACAGCACACTGTTTAGCCTCCATGTATTGTGTTTTTTACTGTTTTTTTTACCTGTAGTTGATTTCTAATCTCATAGCCTTGTAGTTGGAAAAGATGCTTGATACGATTTCAATTTTCTAAATTTCCAAGGCTTGATTTGTGACCCAAGATGTGAGCTATTCTAGAGAACACTCCATTCCATGTGCACTTGAGAAGAAAGTGTATTCTTCCACTTTCAGATGGAATGTCCTAAAAATATCAGCTAAGTCTCTCTGGTTATTGTGTCATTTAAAGCTTCTGTTTCCTTTATTTATTTTCTGTCTGGATGATCTGTTTATTGGTGTAAGTGGGGTGTTAAAGTCCCACACTATTATTGTGTTACTGTCAGTTTCTCCTTTTATGGCTGTTAGCATTTGCCTTATGTATTGAGGTGCACAATACATATGAGCATGTATGGTGCATACATGTTGCACCATATGTTGAGTGCATAAATATTTATAATTGTTATGTTTTCTTCTTGGATTGATCCCTCGATCATTATGTAGTATCCTCACTTATCTCTTTTAACAGTCTTTATTTTAAAGTCTATTTTATCTGATATGAGTATTGCTACTCCAGCTTTCTTTTGATTTCCATTTGCATGGAGTATCTTTTTCCATTCACTTACTTTCAGTGTTTATGTGTCCCTAGGTCTGAAGTGGGTCTCTTGTAGACAGCATATATATGGGTGTTGTTTTTGTATCCATTTAGCCAGTCTATGTCTTTTGGTTGGAGCATTTAATCCGCTTGCATTCAAGGTGATTATTGATATGTATTTTCCTATTACCACTTTCTTAATTGATTTGGGTTTGTTTTTGTTGGTCTTTTTCTTCTCTTGTGTTACCCACTTAGAGAAGTTCCTTTAGCACTTGTTGTAAAGCCAGTTTGGTGGCGCTGAATTCTCATAGCTTTTGCTTGTCTGTAAAGCTTTTGATTTCTCTGTCGAATCTGAATGAGATCCTTGCCGGGTAGAGTAATCTTGGTTGTAGGTTTTTCCCTTTCATCATTTGAAATATGTCCTGCCACTCCCTTCTGGCTTGCAGAGTTTCTGCTGAAAGATCAGCGGTTAACCTTATGGGGATTCCCTCGTATGTTATTTGTTGCTTTTCCCTTGCTGCTTTTAATATTTTTTCTTTGTATTTAATTTTTGATAGTTTGATTAATATGTGCCTCAGGTTGTTTCTCTTTGGGTTTATCCTGTATGGGACTCTCTGTGATTCCTTTCCCATGTTAGGGAAGTTTTTGACGATAATTTCTTCAAATATTTTCTCAGTCCCTTTCTTTTTCTCTTCTTCCTCTGGGACCCCATAATTTGAATGTTGGTGCATTTAGTGTTGTCCCAGAGGTCTCTGAGACTGTCCTCAATTCTCTTCATTTTATTTCCACCATTTTATCTTCCAGCTCACTTATCTGTTCTTCTGCCTCAGTTATTCTGCTATTGATTCCTTCTAGAGTATTTTTAATTTCAGTTGTTATTTTGTTCATCACTGTTTGTTCTTTAGTTCTTCTAGATCCTTGTTAAACGTTTCTTGTATTTTCTCCATTCTGTTTCCGAGATTCTGGATCATCTTTACTGTCATTACTCTGAATTGTTTTTCAGGTAGGTTGCCCATTTCGTCTTCATTTATTTGGTCCTGTAGGTTTTTACCTTGCTTCTTCATCTGTAACATTTTTTTTTGTCGTTTCATTTGTTTGTTTGTTTTTGATGGGTGGGGCTGTATTCCTGTCTTACTGGTTGTTGGTCTGAGACATCCAGCACTGGAGTTTGCAGGCAGTTGGGTAGAGCCAGATCTTGGTGCCGAGATGAGGACCTCCGGGAGCACTCACTCTGATTAATATTCCCTGGGGCCTGAAGTTCTCTGTTAGTCCAGTGGTTTGGACTCGGTGCTCCCACCACAGGAGCTCGGGCCTGACCTCCAGCCTGGGAACCAAGATCCTGCAAGCTGCATGGCATAGCAAAAAAGAAAATAAGAAAAAAAGGAGCAGTACAATAACAAAGAATAAAAAATAAAATAAAATTAGAAAATTAAAAAATATATTAGGAAAAATAAAAATATAATTGAAATGACTGCAAGAAGGTAAAACAAAACCACAAGAGAAAAAAAAGGGGGGGGGAACAAGCCAAAAGGAGCAGAACAATAACAAAGTATAAA
>NW_006780574.1:1417554-1457281 GCF_000442215.2 Lipotes vexillifer
GGGGGGGGGACAAGCCAAAAGGAGCAGAACAATAACAAAGTATAAAGAATAAAATAAAATTAGAAAATTAAAAATTTACTAGAAAAATAAAAATATAAATGAATTAATAACAAGGTAAAACAGAGCCCCAACCTAAAAGAAGAAAAAGAAAGAAAAAAAAAAGGCCCTGGCTATGGGGGGCAGAGTTTAGGCGGGGGTGGAACTTAGGCAGGGGTGGGGTTTAGGGTGGGGCGGGGTGTAGGCAGGGGGTAACGTTTGAGCATGGGGCGGGGCCTAGACTGAGGACCCACACAGCTGGAAAAGGCCTTGGGGAGGGCCCTAAGCAGGTGGACGTTCAAGCATGGGACGGGGCCTCTGCTTAGGACCTGTGCAGAAGGAGAAAGGCAGCATGTCCAAAGCGAGGCCTCCAGAAGGTGGGGTTCTGGAGTTTGGAGATAAGGCCCTGGATGAGGGTGTGTGGGTGGGGTTTAGGCCCAGCGTGGTTGAAGGGAGTCTCAGAGGGCATCTCCGATGTAGAAGCAGGGCCCTGGTTGGGGGTGTAGGGGTGGGACCTGGGCTGTACGTGGTAGGAGGGAGGCCCTGAGGGCAGAGGATTAAGCCTGAGAGCCCAACAGGCTCCCCATTGCCTAAGGGGACAGGGGAAGCAGGTGTTCCCTTCCATTCCTCTGCTCCCCCCCTCAACAGGCTCTCCCCCATTGCTGCTGGACTCCTAACCGTGGATGGGTCCTGCTGGGTGTATGAACTCCTCCCCTTCCCCATCCACCCCTTAGGGGTGTTGGTCCGGTAGGTCTGGCCTTTACTTTTGTTCCCTCTTCCTTCTCTCTCACTCCCTCAGGACCCATGCATCTTGAAGGGGCCTCGGTGGGCAAAGGATCAGGCCCGGGATCTCAGCAGGCTCCCGGGGGTCCAGGTGGGCAGGGGAAACCTGGCCATGCTCCCTTTTGATCCTCTGCCCTCCCAGTGGTCCCCCAATTTCCCCCTTCTGGCGTGGGGTCCCTTCCCCTGCCCCAGCCGCCCCTCAGGGGTGCCAGTCCCATCCCACCTCCTCTTCTCCTCCCCCTCACTCCCCCACATGCCCACGTCCTTCCTGGCCGCTGGTGCTTCCTTCCATCCCCTTAGGTGTCCGTGGTCCTCCACCGGTGCCTGATAGGTGCCATAGTTGTGCAGAGATGCAAATTCTGTGTCCTCCTAGTCCGCCATCTTGACTCAGCCTTGCCTGTCTTTTTTCGAATTTCTTAACTTTTGTAAAAAAAAAAAATCCTCCATATCTTAATGCTTAATAATAAAATTTTGTTTCTTGCTGACATCAGTCAAGAGCAGGTCAGGAAGGTGGTCTCTCTGCTTTATACAGTAAACTAGGGACCTGGGCTCCTTCCAGCGTGTAGCTTTGTTGTCTTCTACATGCTTAAGTTCTCTCTCTTAAGTTGATAAATGGGAAAAGAGAGAGACAGCATGGAGAATGCACACCTGCTTTTAACCATGTCAGCCAGGAAATGACATATGTCACTTCCACTCAGGTTCTATTGGTGAGAAATGGTGATATGGCACTACTTAGGTGCAAGGAACAAGAAAATGTCTGCCAGTCATATAAATAAGAAAAATACATGGGGTACCAGCAACCTCTGTACAGGTCTAATAAAGATGTACTTGTTCAAATCCAGGGACAACTTATGTACTTAAAATAATGTCAGTAAACTGAAAAGAGAATCTACTCCTCCAGGCAGGCAATATATACCAAGGGGAGTCCAGTGGGAGAATCTGAAAAAACTGTATCAGAAGGGCTACCACTGACACTAAATCAAAAGACTTGTTTTCTGATACATAATCTAGCATGAGTTCCTACAAAAAAGGAGAATTAAAACAAATAAATTAGAGAGAAAACCAATTTCCTTTATGTTTAACTCACAAGATACTCTCTTTTTTCAATATGTGTAATCTAAGATGGGGCAAGGATAATTACATGACATCTGGGTGCCACCCTTAGCAAATTTTATGAAACTTTGTGATATTTACTCTCATTTGTGAAAGAAAAATGATTCAAAAAAATATATAAAGCAAAACCTGCTTAATTATATTTTGAAAATTCTTAAATTCTTAAAACTTCCTTCATCAATTGTAAATCTTAGGATTATTTTAAAACAAACTCAATGGGTTGGCCTGAGGAAAAAAGAAGAGAGAGATCAATTGTAGGTGACTTAAAGATCGAGCTTAAGTTTTCCTTTCCTGCTCAGTATCAGTTTAAATAATCAGTTTATTGAGGGAAGAAATTCAGGGTCATTGCTGCAGCCTGCTTGATATTTCCACATTCACCTGAATGCAGGGAGTGTATGTGTGTGTGTGTGTGTGTGTGTGTGTGTGTGTACATATGTAAGAAAATAGGAGAAACAGACAGCAGAGGGGGTGAGAAAATCTAATTGAAGATAGAATATTAAAATATGGCAACTCTTACCTGAACTTAACATGTTATTTTGTGTAAGTATAAGCATGTCCACTTAAAAATCAATTTTTAAAAATTAAGCATATTTAAGGAGTTAATCAAAATATTTTTCTTGTAAAGAACCAAGTGTAATGCTATAAAAAGTATGATATAGCACTATTACTTTAAAATACATACAGTCATTTGAATAATATAATTTTATGTTAAATGTCATCCAATTCTATTTGAATGAAATAATCTCATTTGTAATTAGCAGCATTCAGTTAATCTTCTAAAAAGTCACTTAGAAAACTTTTGTCATTTTGATGATTCAGCCTTTTCCTTTCAATTTTTTTAACTAGTGATTCACTTGCACATACTTTCTTTGTAAATAATACAAAGATAAAATTATAATCCAGCCAGGATTGTTGTATCACAAACATCCAAATCTAAGGGTGCTTAGGTCCACTGCATCTCCTCCCTTCTGCTCACTGATGATAGAATCCCCTCCACGTGCAAAGGCTGGGCAAGCTCACGTTCAGTTAGTTGTATCCCACAGTCTAAAGACAGTGAGAAAAGCTTGCCTGAAATGAATCGGGTACATCAGCTTTTCCTTAGTGAAGTCCTCACTACCGATTTCTGATTTCTGTCTGATGTAATTCAGTCCCAGATCAGCAGTCATGTCCAATATAAAAACATATCCAAATCCTAATATATGTGTTTGAATAGCTGCTCTTTTGTGCTAGCTACTGTTGTGAATTAATTATACCATCCCTCTCCCTTGTTTGTGAAGATATTTGAAAGAAGATATAGTGCTATATTTAGTTGAATTTATAATTGCATTACACTGAAGAAAGCATTAAAATCAATTACTCTGTTACTCTTTGTCTGAGAGTTTTGACTGAATCCACAATTGCAGGGGGAAAAACTTCTCCATTTAAATTATCTATACTGTTTAAATTCACTTATTTTTTTCTGCTTTAAATCCATTAAATATCTTAAGTACAATGCTATTTAAACTATTTAAATCATTCCTAGATTTGTTTAAGCCTGTAACTCAATATATTCAAAACCGAATACATCTTTTATCCCAAGCAGCTTTTCCTATACTTCCCTATTTCTGTTTGTAGGTAGCATGGTACCCCAGGTCACTTATGGCCAAAAATTCAAAGTTATGTTCAACTCTTTAACTTGCCTCATACATTCAATCAATTGGCAAGACCTCTTGTTTCTTCTCCTGCAATGCTTTCCACGACTATTTCTTCTTTCTTTCCTAGATCATCTCCTCAATACCTCTCAATTGCAACAGTGCCCTAGCTGTTTGCATTACCTCTCATGTCTTCTTTCTTATGATAACAATGTATGCTCTTCTCAGGTTGGTCCTGTGGATACATGATTTGGATCATCACACTTCTCTGTGGAAAAGTAGAAAAATATCATAAACTCTTTAGCAGGTTTAAAGACGTTGCTTTAATCCCACTGAATGCCTACCTTGTCCTGCATGATCTAAATATAACTGAGCAAAATATCTGTGACTGATCTATTTCTGAATAATGTTTTGTACCAGTATGGCATTTATGCACTTCTGTCTATAACTCTTAAAACTGATCTAATAACAATATTAAAGTTTCATTCCAATAATGAAGACATTGTCATATCTGCGTTGTTATAGAGAGGACATGATAGAACAAACCTTTGTGATAAATTATCAAATTGTTTATATCTTATCACAAAAGTGTGGTTGCTGTATTAGATTATTATGTATAATGTAATATGAACTTTATGATTACTCATATTTTCAAAAATATCATCACCATTGTCATCATTATCCTCGTTTTTTAATACTTGAGATGACTTTAGTTTGCATTAGTTTCCATGCAGATTAGTATTGATCAACATAACCTGCTCTCATGCTAATAAAGCTCTAAGCTTTACCCAGTGTTGCAGATTGTCTTCCCTCAGAAGCAGTATCTGAGACAATTTAGCATGCAGAAAATTTGTTAGAGAACGTGCTTGAGATCAATACCTTTGAAAGAGAGATGATGAAATTAGAATTGAAAAGAGGGATGAGTAGAGCTATGATTTAGCCTCAACAAAAGCCTCTTTTGATCCCCCAAGAAGTACTGGAGCTGGAATGGCATTTCAGAGTTGTCTTGAGCCTTTATACTCCATGTTAATCAATCACTGGATGTCACACGACCTTGGAAGGACTTTCCACCTTGAGTATAGTAGCTAGACAGTCCCTAGGGAAGGATGAGGGCTGAGGGCAGTCTTCCTGCAGTACTCCCAGCAGGTGGTTATAAAGGCTTCATTTCTTTTTTTTTTTTTTTTTTTTTTTTGGGTGTTTGCCTTTTATCACTGCTTTCTTGGCCTTTGGAGCTTTGCTTTGGGCTCCGTTTTGGAGAGCAAGGGCTTTCTTTCATCACCACCTTAGTGAAAATGTCTTTTTGTTCTTAAAAACAGCTTTTTTTTCCCCCCTGAATAAAAATAAATCAAAGAAATGAAAGAAAAATAAATAAATGAAATACTATTTGTGGTAGAAATTTTAGAGAATCTGAAAGTTTAAAAAAAATATAAGCATATCATCAGTTCTAAACACTTTTATATTTATAATATATATGTGTGTATTTGTGTATGTATATCCTTCCAGGTTTTTTCCTGTAATGAATATGTATGTATATATCCTGCTGCATATACAGGCTTGTATCTAGATCTTGCACTCAACTTTATGTGTGAACATTTCTCCCACGTTATTGTATATTTTTGAAAACGACTTTGATGGCTGCACCCTTCATGCATGGATCTGCTGCGCTTCATTTCTGATAGGAGATGTTGATGTTGTTGATGTTGTTGATCACAGCATCCATCTCAGATAAACAGTAATAATTCTGCATATTGGGATTCTTCGGACATACCTAAGTTACGGTGCCCTATAAGCACAATCTGGACTTGAGGGAGCCCTCTTCTGATGCCAACCATGAAACCATCCACCTGTGAAAAATCACTATCCCCTGAAACATTAACATATGGGATGATGAAAACAGCTACATCGGAAGTGATGTTCTTAGATTATTTTACAAAGATGCATGAGTAGACTTATTTGTCAAATTAACTTGACATATTGAGATGCTAAGGATGTGCCTTTCATGGAAGGGAAAATGTAAAATGTCACTGCAGGGTAGGCTGTCATCAGCATCATATTATGAAAGCAGCATATCTGAACTGGAAATGTAGTGTTTTCTTAGCTCCATCATCTGCAGTTTACTGGTGAGGAAAAAGAAGCACAAATGTTCCACTGCTTTCCTGTGGCAGGCAGAATAATGGCTCTCCAAAGGTGCATAAACCCTAACCCTCAGAATCTGTGACCATGTTACCATGCCTGACAAAAGGATTTTGCAGGTACCGGTAAGGTTACAGACCTTGAAACAGAGCATCCTAGATTATCCAGATGGGCCCAATTTAATCACACAAACCCTTTAACCACAGAACTTACTCTAGCTAGTCAGAGAGCTGTGACAAAAGAAGAGAAAGGAGAGATTCAAAATGTGAGAGGGACTCTACACATTGTTGCTAACTTTGAAGACAGAGGAAGGAGATAAAAAACCAGAATACAGATGCTTCTTGAAGCTAGGAACATTCCTGAGCTGATTAGACAGCAAAGAAGTGAGGACCTGTCCTACAACTTCAAGGAACTGAATTCTGCCAACTATCCAAATGAGTAAGGTCATTCTCCTCTAGGGCCTCCAGAAAGGAACGTGGGTCTGCTGGTGCCTTGATTTTAGCCCAGTGAGATTGTTGGGCTTCTGACCTACTTTCTTACAACTGTAAGAAAATTAATTTGTTTTATTTAAGCTGCTAAGTTTATTGTAACTTGTTATGGCATCAATAGAAGACTAATACAGATTACCTACATTTCTATAAAAGTAGATTAGACAGTCCAGTGAGATACAGTAAATTAAAGGCAGGGGAGTTAAAATGGATAGGAGCAAGGGAAGTAAATACAGAGAGGCAATGTTAAATGAGAGGGTGCTGTTTAAATGTGTTGAATGGAGCAGTAACAACAAATTTTACACTCACTATTATTTTGCCTAGGTATATTTTTGGCTAGAAGCAAAGACAGTGGTCACAGTTTCACTGCCTTTCTTCCTGGGTATTTCTGAGCAGGTATTTTAGGTGAGTACTGCTTTTGAAACTGCTGAAAACATATAACGTTGTGAATAATATTGATAGAACTAAAGATCTTCTGGAAGGCAGCTTATCTATATGCGTAAAAGCAAAGTTGCCATTTCATTGTCCTCCTACAAAGGAGGACGTAGGAAGGAAGGAGGCAACAATTTTTACATGGTGGTTTTATTAGCATAACTAATCTGGGATCTACAGACATGCTACAACTTCAAGGGAGCTAGAATTGCCAGGCCCACCTAGTGTGCAACTTATCAGTAATTCTCTAGTGATTCACTAATGGATTTTCCAATGTATATACTATATTCAGATGAACAAATACAAAATTTACAGTTTTTGCTTTCCATAACTCATCTAAAGTTTCTTCAGACATCCTCACAAACCCTTATTTTATTCCAATTTGGTAAACTCAGTACTAGGCAACTAAAAACAAACAAAAGCTCAAGTTCTTTCTCTCTGCCTAAAAAATAATCCCTTACCCTATATCTCTGCCATGGCTGTCCCAATTTGCTGAATGACAGTGTGGCTGAGGCATCAGGGATGGGTGCCTCCTGCTAGAATCTCAGGTAGAAGAGGAAACACTGATTTTTGGCTTCCTCTTTAACCTCTCTAATAGATCTATCCATTCTAAGACATTATCCTATAGTAGAGAAGCCAGCGTATATGTCTCACCACTTTTCTATACCTTTCCCTGCAAGCTGTTCACTTTTTCTTCCCGTATGGCTGAGATGTTATGTCATATCCTCCTCTTTCCCAAGGAAGTTTCACCCACCTCCTTTTCCTTGCAACTATAATTGCAGAGAAACAAGCCTGAGAACATGATTTCATAGGGACAGCATAAAAAGCACCCAAACAATACTTTAAAAATACTTTTTACCATTGCTCTGTCTCGGTAAGAAAACACTGTGTCCCAACAAAGGGCGTATATGCTCATTTGAGCTCCTTCCACCTGTCTAAGATGACTGGATCTAGCATTCTAACAGAACCCAGTTTTTTTAATCAACCCCTCCAGAGGTGTGTGTAGGCAAATTCTTTAGCCCCTGGGTGAAGTTCTTTCCTCTTCAAACTGAGAAGGACCCTGTGGGACCTTCCTGGAGAGAGACCTCCGTGTCCCTCACCTTTTGTTTGTAGAAAAGCTTTTAGGTTCCTAGGCTTTCCCCAAGGTCCAAAGAGCATATTTAATCAGAGAAGTGAGAAAATGCAGAAACAAAGGGAAACAGTCAAGGAAGACAAAATAATAATAGTTTAGCCATAAAACAAAGCCAAGGGCCTTTAGTTCCTCCTCAAGGGCTATAGACAATACCCTGAGCCACATCCTTGAGTTGTTTTGCAGATACTAAAACCCCCACCAAGTGGAAGAAGTGAACTGCCTGCTGACCACCAGCAGGCAAACCCCAGATCTGTTGGAACTAGAAGGTTGACAATTGAGATTCCCGAAACATCACCCTGTTATGTCACCATCAGCCAATCAGAGAATTATGCATGGGATGATGACACACCCTGTGACCCTCTCCCTCACACTGCCTTTAAAAACCCTTTGCTGGGCTTCCCTGGTGGCGCAGTGGTTGAGGGTCCGCCTACTGATGCAGGGGACACGTGTTCGTGCCCCGGGTTGGGAGGATCCCACATGCCGCGGAGCGGCTGGGCCCGTGAGCCATGGCCGCTGAGCATGCGCATCCGGAGCCTGTGCTCTGCAACAGGAGAGGCCACAACAGTGAGAGGACCGCGTACTGCAAACAAAGCAAAACAAAACAAAACCCTTTCCTGAAATCCATGGGGGAGTACTGGCTGCTTTTGAGTATTGGCTGCTTGTATTCCTTGCTTGGTGCCTTTAGATAAACCTGTACTTTCCTTCCCCACAACCTGGTGTCAGTAGATTGGCTTTGTTGCACGTCAGGCAAGCAGACTCAAGTTTGGTTCCGTAACACTCTCACCACCTAGTCATTCTTTATCCTCCCAAGAACCTCACCTTCCTCCCAGTTCTAGTCTCTCACCCACTTTTACTACTTAAAAGTACAAAAAGTCAGGTGGATCTTGCACACCAGTGGTGATAAATTGCCTCTGTTTACAAGTATTTGATATGGGGGCTGGTCCACATCTCTGATTTCCAAGTACTTTCCTTCCTTCCAGAGTATTTTTCCATTTCTGTTCTTCAATATCTGGTTCAAGAGGGAAATGGGCCTCCTTCACCCACTATTTCTCAAGACAGTCCTGCTCCACTCTCTGCCCCACAGGAAACTTCAAGCTGGGAAGACATTCACAGACAGCAAAAGTCTGGTCTGGCTACAGACTTATATACTTCTCTTCAAAACACAGCATTTGAAAACATGCCCCAGGCTGCTAGGACTGGGCTTCCCTCTCTGAATAAGGATCTCAGTTTTCACAAAAATTCAAAATTCAAAAGAGCTCTGGAAAGGAACTTGTCATGAGTGTACCCTTCTTGCTCTCACTCGCCAAACTGGATTTGCCTTTCTCTCCGAGGGTTGTAACCCTGACCTTCCTTGATTAAACTGAAGGTTGCTTGAGGAAAAGAATGAAGTCACACTTCTTGGTTTCCTTACAGTCCTTAGTTCAGCGTGGTGCTACTCCACTTCGGGCACGCAGTGTGCCAGGACCTGTGTGTTGTTTAGGGTCTTTTCAACTGCGTATGGGGAGAGCAATTTTGGTAGCATTTTACAGATTATACTGAATTAACTTGCTGCCCTCCATAGAAACTTTGAGGCAGGGTAGAATTGGTAGAATTGGTACAAATGACATGGATTTGTCTAATTGAGCCATTTAACTGATTTATGTAATGTCTCTTTACCACTTCTGGAAAGTGGGAGCCAGATTTTAAAATTAGAGTACTTAGCTATAAACTTGGGTTTTACCTTTTATTGATTTGTAAACATGGATAGTTTCCTCCTATATAAAATGGGGCTAATAACACCTATAACAAAAAGTAGTTGAGGGCTTCCCTGGTGGCGCAGTGGTTGAGAGTCCGCCTGTTGATGCAGGGGACACGGGTTCGTGCCCCGGTCCGGGAAGATCCCACATGCCGCGGAGCGGCTGGGCCCGTGAGCCATGGCCGCTGAGCCTGCGCGTCCGGAGCCTGTGCTCCGCAACGGGAGAGGCCACAACAGTGAGAGGCCCGCGTACGGCAAACAAAAACAAAAGCAAGTTATAAAGCAGAAGCTAACACACCATTGTAAAGCAATTATACTGCAATAAAGATGTTAAAAACAAAAACAAAAACAAAACAAAAACAAAAACAAGCAAACAAACAAAAAAAGTAGTTGAGAAGGCTAAGTAAAGCATTATGTACATAACAGTTGGTGCCTGGTACATAATAGGTGCTCACAAATATTAGCTTCACTGTTGTTGTTACCGAACATCTCTGTGAATACCTTTAATGATGTGGATGGACACATTATTTCAAAAAGCGGCCTTATTTAATTCTGGACCCCTCTATTTTCTATAATATTCTTATAACTATGTAATGCCCTTCTATCTATAATGTCTAGGCCTGGCCGCTGGAAGCTCATAGAATAACTTAAACTGCCTCCTTTCTACATGCCTACATTTTATACTGTTGAAGAGAACTACATAACCCCACGGAGTCCCCTTTTTTCCAAAGTCAATATGCTTAGGTCCATCAGTCAGTCCACACATGGTCGATCTGTCTTCTCTCTATTTTGTGTGCTCTGTTTATTGGATTTTGTTGTTGTTATGGCTATTACTTATCTTGGATGTTTTCTTTAATGTTTTTATTTTGTGTTCAACTGTTCCTCTCCATCCCTGGCTAACAGAACAGAATCCAGTATTTACAACATACGCTAATAAGCATAGGTCAGAATATCAGTAAGCATCATTTCTCATCTTGTTCTATTTATGCTGCCGAACTTCTATTATTGCTTTTGTTGTTACTAAATCATATTTCTGACTTGCAGTGAATTGGCAATCACCTTAAACCTTTATGATTATATATATATTTTTTCCCACAAGTGATCCTTTTGATTAACATTTCCCCATTCTATATCTCCATCTTGATTTAGTGGATTCAGAAAGCATTATCTACAGATATAATGAAGGTAGTACATTTCATACAATAGTCTATGACTTTTCATCTGAAGAAAGATAAACAGTACGTGAGGGAAAACACGAATCAGCCATGTGCATGTTGTTTAGTAAGTATTACCATGCAGTTGGGTTCATTTTGTTGGCTAGCTTCCCTTCCTGAGTGTTCTGATTCCCTTCATCTCACAGGCAATCAACATTGTGAGCATCTGTCTCTCTACTGGCCTGAAGACAATCCATCCCATGTTTAATCCAATACTGTTGTTAATGAAGAACAAATTTATTAGCCAAAGTGTTGTGCCATTCATTGTTTCAGTCAAATGCATTCCTGAAATGTGATTTTTAAAAATTTCTCAGGAGAGAGGCAGAGGTTGGCTAGTGTGACATTAGGAGGAATGAAAAGATGATTGGAACTAAATGCTTAGACTAAGCTTGGTTTGATGTGGAACCCAGAAAAAGATTATAATTTCAGGGATTATTTATCGAGTTCACTGCAGAGAAATGTGACAGAAAGTAGAGAAAATGTACTTAAAGTTGCATTGATTTATAATTAATTTATCATAAGTTCTTCTTTTTTACTTAGAATTTATTAGAATACTATCCTCTGAGGTACTTTTAAATATTTGTTTACTATGGTTCAGATTTTCCTATTAGTGCCAGAGTAAATTCAGGTGAAAAAAATCAATTCACTATGCTTGAGAAGGCATTTAATCTGGTATTCTACTTTTAGTACATTTGCAAAGTGTAATAATCTCTATTGTTGAAATTATGACTCTTACTCCAAATACTTCAGAAAAATCTTTTAAAACTTTGTCACTCAAAACTCAACTTATGAACTTTACAGTTACATATTCAGTTGCTGTAATTTCAAATATTATTCTTTTAATATGTTTTGTTCACAAATTATGTTATTATCTACATAGGTTATATATTCTTTTTATGTGATTAAAGATTCTCGTAGTTTCATATATTAGACATTGGGCTAAATTTTATATTTCATATTTCTTGTGCAAGTATTTATAGTTCAATCCCACACCACTTTGTGGTTATTTTTAAGCCTTTTTTCTGAATTATACTGAGTTAGACCATGTACTTTGTTGTACAATAACACTTTTCCAAGTAAATTGGAACACTATAAGGAATTACTCTGGGGTAAACTAGAGCTCTTCTAGGAAATGTTGAATGTTAAGATTACCCTATCTATGATATGCTCATTTTAGAAATGTTAGAAAATACAGATAAATAATTAAAAATCACTCACTGTCCCTCAATCTTCTTTTCCTGTTTTGCTCTCTCTTGATAACTATTTGCATCTAGTTATGCATATATCCTTATACATACATTGATACATGCTCATATACATAGTTAATATACACACATATATATTATAGGATTGGAATCATACCATTTTAATTTCTTTTAAAAACATTTCAATGGCTCGGTATTATTCTATTATGTGGATGTGTGCAATGTCTGTTTAATTCCCCTGTTATAAAATATTTAGGTTGTTTCCAGCTTTTGATTGTTAATATCACTGTGATGATATCCTTGTCCATAACTGTTTGTCTATACCAATGGTTTTGTTTATAATAGATTACTAGAAGTAGAAACATTGGATCAAAAAGTATTAATATTGTAATGTTCTTGACATACTTTTCCAAGTTGATTTTTATAAAAAATTACATGAGTTAGCATTATTGTCTATAGGAAAGCTACTTTACCACACCTTTACCAGTACTGGACATATCATCATTTTTCTTTTATCCTTAGTGAAACTGTAATCATTTCTTTGGAAAAGTGGCAAGAAGTTTTAAATTCACTTAAGTTAAAACATTAAACTACACTTAAGGTTTTAATTTCCATGAAATTTGTTCCAGATGGCTCATAAGTGAGCTGCAGGAATTAAAAACAGACCATTTAAATCAAATTTAATCTATTCTTATGGTCCAGTTGAATACAGTGCTTAACAACCAAGCACTTAAAAACTGGAAAGAAAGTTTGTTTTTCAGATATAGTCTTTAAAGAAAGAAAGCAGTACTCCCATGGTTCTAAGGCAGATTACCCTCACATTTCTGGTGTTTTACTCTGAGAAATAGGACAGGTAGGAAATATGTTGTTACTATTCCTTCATGGAACATACTTTGACTACTAGTAGCTACTATATTGGGTTGTTTCTTTGAAGGCATAAGTTTTAAGGCATTTAAGGGAAAAGTATCATCTCAAAGAACCATGTAAAGGAGCAAGATATCCATTGCAAGACTGTGCCTATTTTCAATGTCCCTTCACCACTCTTATGGTGAAACAGTGCTTAAAAGCATAGGTTCCAGGATTAAATTGCGCAATTTTAAAAGTCCTTGCACTACTCTCAATTAGTTGAGAGATTTTAGGCATCTTTCTTACCTCTGTAAGACTCAGTGTCTCTGTAAGTAAAATAATTGAAGAGAATAGAAGAGAAGGGAAGAGAAAAGAAAGGAAAGGAAAAGAAAGAAAAGAATAATGTAGTAGCATCCTTTTATAAAAGTCATAATGCAGTTATCTCTCTTCCTCTTCCTATTCATTAGAAGAAAGCCAGCCCAATAATTTATAACAGAAGTATGTGTGGGAAAGGGGATAGGTAACATTTTTGGCTTATAATTAAGCATGAACTTTTTCTTGGATGAGATGCATTATGTTACTTTTAAAAATAATGTTCATGAATGCTATAAATAAAATCAACTCAACATTGTGGTCAGAGTATGATATTTAAAAAACACTGTCTAATCATTGTACATTTTTATCCAACGCATAATCAACATCAAAATCTAAACATATTCACTTCATTTTTATGTTAAATTGTCATAATAAAAGTCTTTAGGAAATTCCCCATACACACACTAACACTCTCCTTTGCTCATCTTCCTAAGTGCATGATAACTACAGAACTTTAAAACTATATCTTATTCAAGAACAGAATTGGTCATTTGCCAGAGATGGTTTCCTCAGGCATCGCTTTGTTGGAGATCACATCAGAAAAATGTCTCAGCAAAATAGGTCCTGTCATAAAAATATAAACTTAGGAAGATCTAGTTTTTTATAGAAAAGACTTGTGAAACCAGGTCAAGTTGCTAAAAGCATAAATAGAATCAGCTTATAAAATGTTTTGATGTATTTTAAACACAGGTGATTCACTCTCTTGTAGGTTATTTTGGTTTTTGTAACTTTCATGGGAAATTAGATTTGGAGAAGCCTACTTTTTTTTTTTTTTTTTTTTTTTGCAATCCGTGGGCCTCTCACTGTCGTGGCCTCTCCCCTTGCCGGACGCACAAGCTCAGCGGCCATGGCTCCGCGGCACGTGGGATCCTCCTGGACCGGGGCACGAACCCGTATCCCCTGCATCGGCAGGCGGACTCTCAACCACTGCGCCACCAGGGAGGCCCCTACTTTCTTATATAAGTGGGTTAGACCTAGAAGCACAAATCCTCTGAGACTTAAGTTTCGGCCAGTGGAGAAAGATGGAGGAAGGCAGGGAGAGCAGTATGAAATTTTGAGTATTGAGAACTAGGAATCATTACAAAAGGTGAGTCAACTTCATTAACTTTGGACACCCTTATCCCAAGGAGAAATAAAAATACTGAATTTATTTTTAAAAAAATAAAGTGGGAATTCAGCAATCATAGAAAACACAATGGGATCAGAGAAGCTGCTAAGTTAGAGTCTGTCTATGCAGAAAAAGATTACAGACCTGGAAATCAGACTATTAAAATAAAAAAGAGATAGTAGATACATTAAAATTTTATATTTTGAATTTATTGGTGGTTTGCATTTGACATTAAAACTGTACTTGATATATAATAGCAATTAAAGAATTGAGTGATAGAAGTATCAAAAATTGTTCAATGGAAAAGAGCCTGGATACTAAAACTTCAAATTAATAAAACACAATCATAGAAGGTTCTTTCTTCAATGTTTTGTCTTTAGGACTGTTTTTTTCCAGATTTATTGAGATATTATTGAAATATACCATTGTGTAAGTTTAAGGTGTACAACATATTGATTTGATACACATATATAATTGGAAAATGATTACCATCATAGCCTTAGCTTACACTTCCATCATGTCACATAATTACCATTTCCTTTTTGTAGTAAGAACATTTAAGATCTATCCTCTTAGCAAATTTCAAATATATAATATAGTACTGTTAATTATAATCACCATGTTGACATTAAATTCCCCATATTCATCTTATAACTGAAAGTTTGTACTCTTTGACTAACATCTACCCATTTCTCACATCCCTCAGACCCTGGTAACCACCATTCTGGTCTCTGTTTCTATGAGTTCAGCTTTTTTAGATTCCACATATATTGTGATACCATACAGTACTTATCTTTCTCTGTCTCATTTATTTCACTTAGCATAATGCACCCAAGGTCCAGCCATGCTGTTACAAAGGGCAGGGTTTCTTTCTTTGTTATGGCTGAATAATATTCCAGTGTATATGTTTACCACATCTTCTTTATCCATTCATCTGTTGAAGGACATTTAGGTTGTTTCCATAACTTGGCTATTGTGAATAATACTACAATGAACAGAGGAATGCAGATACATCTTTATGATCCTGTTTTTATTCACTTTGCATATATATGGAGAAGTGGGATGCTCAATCAGGTGGTAGATCTAATTTTGATTTTTTAAAAAACCTCCATACTGTTTTTTATAGTGAACAGCATCAATTTACATTCCCATCAACAGTGCACAATGGTTTCCTTTTCTCCACATTCTCAGCAACATTTGTTATCTCTTGTCTTTTTGAGAACAGGTGTGAGGTGATATTTCACTGTGGTTTTAATTTGCATTTCCCTGGTGATTAGTGATGCTGAGCTCCTTTTCATGTAACTGTTGGCCATTTGTATTTCCTTTATGACTGATTTTAATAGGTTTGAATATGATGTATCTAATATTTATTAATTGATTTACTTATTACTTCCTTATTTACTTATTTATTTACTCATTTTGCTATTAATTTTGCATGATGTTTTCTGAGATTCTTGCATCTGTGTTATGATGTCTTCCATCAAATTTCGAAAAATTTTGGCCATTATCTCTTCAAATGTTTCTTCTGCCTGTTCTTTCTCTCTTCTCCTTCAGAGATTCCATGTTAGGACATTTGATATTGTCCCACAGCTTATGGGTACTGTGTTCTGCTTTTTTCATCCCACTCTTTTTCTCTTTTTCAGTTTGTATAATTTCTTTTGACTGATATTCAGGTTCGTGGACTCTTGCCCCTGCTGTGGAGAGTCTAATGATAAGCCCATTAAAGGCTTTCTTTATCTCTCACTATACATTTCCATTTGATGTTTTCTTATAGTTTCCCTCTTTTTGCTGAAATTACTTATTGATTATGCATGATATTCACATTTTTCAATAGTCTGTAACATATTACTCATCATAATTTCAAATATTCTGATTATTTACCACCTGTGTCATATCTCAGTCTGGTTCTATTGATTACTTAGTCTCTTGACAGAGTATTGTTGGGGTTTTTTTTGTTGTGTTTGTTTGCTTTTGCTTCTTTGTGGGTCTCAAAACTTTTAGTTAAAATCTGGGCATCTTGTGTAGACAGTAGAGATTGAGGTAAATAGTATTTATGTCAGGAAGTGGTCAAATGTCACTTTCTGCTAGTTATTTAGTGTGAAGTAAGACTAAAGTAAATAGTATCTTCCCAGAAGCAGACATGGCTTGTCTTCTGAAAGGATTTTAGTGTGGAAGAGTTGAATCAATCTAGTCAAGAGTTTAGCTGAGTGTGGGTCTTGTTACTTTGGTTATGCTCAATGCATCACATTCTTCCAATTGCTCTAGCTTACTTTGTATTTATAATTCATGCTGGTGTGTTTCAGAGTTAGGTCTTCCCTTTGCACCTCACCTTGCAGAAAGTTTCTCTCCAGGTTCTTCCCCCTCCCCAGCAGTAGACTGCTGTTGTTTGTTACTTGGTGCTTACTAGCCTGGCTAGTGGAGGGGTGGAGGAGTGAGGTACAGATGAGTCATACTTTGTTGTGCTGGTTCATCCTCAGGCTTAGGCAGGCATGTGTCCCTGGGTTTCAGGGATGGAAACTTCTGAAGGATCCTGTCTCTCCCATTAGGGGATCTCTAATGGTCAGACCGAGAACATTTTTCTGTCTCTTCCCTGGGGGTAGAAAGTTCTTTTGTGTTCCCTTCCTCTAACTGCATTGGGTCTTCACCTGTGCTTTAAAATCGAATGGTTTGTGACTCTTGCCTCAGCAGCTTAAAAGGGATTTTTTGTTCTGCTGAAGAAATAGGGGAGAAAGATCTGAGCAGGGCTTGTACTTTCCCCCTTAGAGGCTGCTCTTACCATCCACTAGGCCTACACCAGGAGGAGGCTTTCTCATATTTTCCCCCATCACCAATCTTTCTTATGACAGGTTTCCAGTCTATGGAGAAGAGCTTGAAGCTGGAATCAAATTCTTTTTGTGTCACAATCTCATGGTAGTCCATGTTCATTAAAATGTTGAGCTAAATTGTTTTTACCTACGTATATGGCGTCCACCACAGAAAAACAAGTGTTTGTATTCAATCTCTCCTGAGAAGCATCTGTCTTTCCTTAGATTTCATATTAGGTGGTTGTTTTCTAACCTTGGCTGTTCTCGTGGTTGTTCTCAAGAGATATTGTGATTTTGTAGGTAACAGATTTTTGTTGTTGCTGCTGATGCTGTACTATAGTACAGGTACCTGGGAGTGGTATTTTTTCTAGGTTTCTCCATCATAAGTAGATGCCAATCACCCATCAAAGTTTGGGGGTTGGATTCTTATAATGTATTGATTTTTCTGTCTTTAAATGTCTTTGTCTTTCACTTTCTTTTTGAACATTTTCCTAGTTGGAATTAAAATTTGTCCCATAAAGACTTTTTACACTGAGGCAGGAGATTTCAATTCAAATGAGGAAATTAACTCTTCTTGATTAACTTAGGGAGATTCGTAACTAACTTTAAAGTCAAATCCCATATGAAACATGTCCAAATGTGCTAATGGATTAAGTTAGTTTGGTGTTTGCTGGATAACTGGGAGTTTATTCATTTTAAACTATTTCAAAGGGTTTTGATGTTTATACTTTTGTTGATGCTGTTTCCTATTTCATTTGGGGAAATGATGGAATTATGTTTTCTGAGGAAACCTTTTGCATGAGCAGAGATAAGACCTACTTACAGGACTAAAGAATAATAAATGATCTTATAAACAGTATTTTATTTGACTTCACTGAATTTTATTTTCAGGTAAATGCAAAAATAGTGTTTATTTCTTTTATTTATTCTCAAGGATAAGGCCAAAAAAAAAAAAAGAAAACAAAACCCACCAAATATTTATTGAAGAGGAACAGAGTGAATTCATGAACTTATTCTTTCAACTAAGTTTTAATTGAGCACATTCTCTGTGCCCAGGACTTTAACAGACACTCAGATACAATGGTGAGCAAAGAAAGGTAATATCCTTAACCTTGTAAGTTTAGATTCCTTCTAATTAACCCTGGAACCCCATCAAACATTGATTTTAAAGAGATTCTTTAATCATGTAATCACAACAAAATATACATCATCACAAATTGTGAGGATTCCTTCTAATGAAAATTATAAATTTTCATTATATAGTATAATGGTCACTGGAGTCAGACTATAGAGGGACTGTCAAAAAAACAGGTCTCTGAGAAAATTACATTTAAAGTGATGAGACTCAGCAAGACCAGGGAAAGAATAGCTACCAAAAGCTGTAAGGTAAGTATTTCCCAGCTCCCACACAAAGCTAGAAGACATTTAAGTTCTAAACAGTAAGAGTGATAAAACCTTTTTTGACATGTAAGGCATTCAGTAGAGCCCTAGAAGGGTCATGCTTTAATAGTCAGGCTAAACTAGCCCTAGAATAAAGGTGACACCAGACATGCCCTAACAAAACCTGGAAATACGTTTTTAAAAGGAAAAAAAAAAGTCTGGAAAAGCTCAAGCTGATCTGTGAGAAACTTAAATGCCTAGTTAATAAAACTGTTTAAAGGAAGATACCAAAAAATAGATACCCAATATAGAATGCTCACAATATCCTAAAATAATGAATAAAATAATAAAATAAAAGCATGAAACAACAACTCCTAAGACAATAGACATAAGGCAAAAAAGGTTGGTGATCCTGAGATATGAGAATAAACTTGGTGGACTCTTTCCAGTTTTCTGCCTAGAGAAGTTTTCTAGGTCACAATTTAGGGAGGATGGTAAAGCAAAACCTCCCTGAGTTGAGGATATGGAGCTGGGAGTTCAAGGATGATAAAGCAGCTAAAGTTTGCATGGCAGAGTACCAAAGGGGAGAGATATACACAGAAAAAGAACTCTGGGGGCATGCAGAGAATACCACTTAAGTGTTCAGTTAATTACCTTTTAGTACATGCATCTGAGAAAACTACCCACATCTGAAAGGATGGAGGGAACAGTGCCCAGTATCAAAACAAGACCAGGAATGGTACCACATTCCAACAACCAGATTGGAAAGCCTCCAAACTCCCCCCAAATTATTAGAGCATTAGAATTGGTCTTGTGTCAGTAAGGAAAAAAATAGACCTGGATTAAATGCATCTCTGATTCCACCTAGCAAAGTTAAAAAGCAAGACCTGAAAGAATCAAATTGTGCCCAAATAACTTATCTGCATCCCAAAATAAATCTCATTATTTTTAAGAATACAATACTATCCATCAAAAAAGGAAAAAAATTACAAAATCTGTTGTTGAATCAAAAATCATCAGCCATGGAAGAAAGCAAAACAGTATAACTCATACTAAGGAAGAAAATATCAATCAATCAAAGCTAAGTAAAAAAGTATGCAGATAACAGGATTAATAGAGAAAGACATCAAAACCGTTTTTTTATTGCATGGGGTCTGTTCTGTGCAATGTACAATAGTTGGCAAAATCCGTGGCCTCTACCATTAAAAGCCAGTACACCCTCCCCTCATTGCAACAACCAAAAATTTATCCAGCCATTGCCAAAGTCCTCTTAAGGGGTAAAATTGCTCCAGATTTAGAACCATTGGCCAACTCCTACAAAACACCTACTAAACGCTGGCAGAAGACCTCAGACTCCCCAAAAGGTAAGAAACTCCCCCACGTACCTGGGTAGGGCCAAAGAAAAAAGAAAAAACAGAGACAAAAGAATAGGGACAGGACCTGCACTCTGGGAGGAAGCTGTAAAAGAGGAAAATTTTCGACACACTAGGTAGGAAGTAATTGTGTAAAGTAGGGAAGTATTGTGTAAAGTAGAAACAAGTAATTTAGTAAAAAGACATAAATTAACCTATTAGAATTGAAAACTACACTACCTGAGATGAAAAATACACTGGATGAGATTAATGGCATGTTAGATATTGCATAAGGTGAGATTATTTGAGTGAAGATATAGCAATAGAAATTAACCAAAAATAAAATCAGGAGAAATAATAGAGCATAGGTGAACTATGGGAAGTTTTCAAGTGACCAAATATACATATAATTGGAGTCTCCAAAGGGGAGAAGACAGGAGGGAGAAAAAATAAATAAATAATGGGCCCCAAATTGTCCAAATATCTTGAAAACTACTAACCTAAAATTCAAGGTGCAATGAAACCTAAGCACAAGAAACACAAAGAAAACTACACTAAGGCACATCATAATCAATTTGCTTAAAACTAGTGATTAAAAAAGAAAAACAATAAAAACATAAAAGCATCCAGAGAAAAAAAGACACATTACATACAGAGGAAAGTAGATAAGGATGACAGTAGATTTCTTGTTCAAAATAATGAAATCTAAGAGACAGTGGAGCAAAATCTTTAAAGATGTAAAATGAACAGAACAAAACTTGTCAACCCAAAACTCTTTATCTGGTGATAATATCTTTCAAAAAGCAAGACAAAATAATTTTTCAGGCACACAAGAGTTGAAAGAATTCTTCACAGGAGATTTTCATATAAAATGTTAATGCAAGTTCTTCAAGAAACAGCAAAATAATCCACATAGAAACCTGGCCTCCACAAAGGAATGAAGAGCACAAGAGATGGTAAATGCATAGGTAAAATAAAGACTTTCAGAGGAGACTTTCAAGATGGCGGAGGAGTAAAACGTGGAGATCACCTTCCTCCCCACAAATACATCACAAATACATCTACATGTGGAACAACGCCTACAAAACACCTACTAAACGCTGGCAGAAGACCTCAGACCCCCCAAAAGGCAAGAAACTCCCCCACGTACCTGGGTAGGACAAAAGAAAAAACAGAGACAAAAGAATAGGGACCGGACCTACACCTCTGGGAGGAAGCTGTAAAAGAGGAAAAGTTTCGACACACTAGGTAGGAAGCCCCTTCACTGGCGGAGATGGGGGTGGTCGGGGGGAAGCTGTGGAGCCATAGAGGAGAGCGCAGCAACAAGGGTGCACAGGGCAAAGTGGAGAGATTCCCGCACAGAGGATGGGTGCTGACCAGCACACACCAGCCCAAGAGGCTGGTCTGCTCACCTGCCAGGACGGATGGGGGCTGGGAGCTGAGGCTCCGGCTTTGGAGGTTAGATGCTAGGGAAAGGACTGGAGTTGGCTGCGAGAACACAGACTGAAGTGGGCTAGTGCACCACAGCTAGCAGGGACGGAGTCCGGGAAAATATCTGGATCTGCCTAAGAGGAAAGAGACCATTGTTTCGGGGTGCACGAGGAGAGGGGATTCAGAGCACCACCTAAATGAGCTCCAGAGATGGGCGCAAGCTGTGGCTATCAGAGTGGACACCAGAGATAGTCAGGAAATGCTAAGGCTGCTGCTGCTGCAGCCACCAAGGAGCCTGTGTGCAAGCACAGGTCACTACCCACACCTCCCCTCCTGTGAACCTGTGCAGCATGCCACTTCCAGGGTCCCGTGATCCAGGGACAACTTCCCTGGGAGAACACATGGCGTGCCTCAGGCTGTCGCAGTGTCATGCCGGCCTCTGCTGTCGCAGGCTCGCCCCTCATTCCGTACCCACGCCCACTGGCCTGAGTGAGCCAGAGTCCCTGAATCAGCTGCTCCTTTAACCCCGTCCTGTCTGGCGGGGAACAGATTCCCTCGGGCGACCTACACACAGAGCTGGGGCCAAATCCAAAGCTGAACCCCAGGAGCTGTGTGAACAAAGAAGAGAAAGGGAAATCTCTCCCAGCAGCCTCAGGAGGAGCAGATTAAATCTCCACAATCAACTTGATGTACCTGCATCTCTGGAATACCTGAATAGACAACGAATCATCCCAAAATTAGGTGGTGGACTTTCGGAACAAATGTAGACATGGGGTTTACTTCCTGCATCTCATTTCTTTCTGGTTTTATGTTTATCTTCGTTGAGTATTTAGTTTATTATCACTGGTAGATTTCTTTCTTGATTTGGTTGCCCTCTTCCTCCTTTTGCTTTTATATATATATATATATATATATATATATATATATATATATATATATACACACACACACATAATTTTCTCTTTCGGTAAGTATGTATGTGTATGCTTCCTTGTGTGATTTTGTCTGTATAGCTTTGCTTTTACCATTTATTCTAAGGTTCTGTCTGTCCGTTTTTTGTGTTATTTGTTTGTTTGTTTTTTGTATAATTTTTAGCACTTGTTATCATTGGTAGATTTGCTTTTAGGTTTCGTTGCTCTCTTCTTTCTTTTTTTCTTTTTATTACTTTTTAATTTTTCATAATTATTTTTTATTTTAATAACTTATTTTATTGTATTGTATTGTATTTTTTTCTTTCTTTCCTTCTTTTTTTCTCCCTTTTCTTCTGAGCCATGTAGCTGACAGGGTCTTGGTGCTACAGCCGGGTGTCAGGCCTGTGCTTCTGAGGTGGGAGAACTGAGTTCAGGATATTAGTCCAGCAGAGACCTCCCGGCTCCACATCATATGAAATGGCGAAAGCTCTCCCTGAGATCTCCATCTCAAAGCTAAGACCCAGCTCCACTCAACGACCAGCAAGCTACAGTGCTGGATACCCTAAGACAAACAAGTAGCAAGACAGGAACACAATGCCACCCATTAGGAGACAGGCTGCCTAAAATCATAATAAGGTCACAGACATCCCAAAACACACCACCGGACATGGTCCTGCACACCAGAAAGACAAGATCCAACTTCATCCAGCAGAACACAGGCACTAGTCCCCTCCATCCTGAAGACTACACAACCCACTGAAGCAACATTAGCCACTGGGGTCAGACACCAAAAACAATGGGAACTATGAACCTGCAGCCTGTGAAAAGGAGACCGCAAACACAATAAATGAAGCAAAATGAGAAAACAGAGAAACAGATGAAGAAGCAAGGTAAAAACCCATAAGACCAAACAAATGAAGAGGAGGTAGCCAGTCTACCTGAAAAAGAATTCAGAGTTATGATATTAAGATGATCCAAAGTCTTGGAAACAGAATGCAGAAAATACAAGAAACTTTAAACAAGGACCTAAGAGAATTAAGGAGCAAACAAACAATGATGAACAACACAATAAATGAAATTAAATATTCTCTAGAAGTAATCAATAGCAGAATAACTGAGGCAGAAGAACGGATAAGTGACCTGGAAGATAAAATAGTGGAAATAACTACTGCAGAGAAGAATAAAGAAAAAAGAATTAAAAGAATTGAGGACAGTCTTATTGACTTCTGGGACAACATTAAACACACCAACATTTGAATTATAGGGGTCCCAGAAGAAGAAGAGAAAAAGAAAGGGCCTGGAAAATATTTGAAGAGATAATAGTTGAAAATGTCCCTAATATGGGAAAGGAAATAGTCAATCAAGTCTAGGAAGCACAGAGAGTCCCATACAGAATAAATCCAAGGAGAAATACACCAAGACACATATTAATCAAACTATCAAAAATTAAATGCAAAGAAAAAATATTAAAAGCAGCAAGGGAAAAACAACAAATAACATGCAAGGGAATCCCCATAAAATTAACATCTGATCTTTCAGCAGAAACTCTGCAAGCCAGAAGGGAGTAGCAGGACATATTTAAAGTAATGCAAGGGAAGAACCTACAACCAAGATTACTCTACCCAGCAAGGATCTCATTCAGATTCCACAGAGAAATTAAAACTTTTACAGACAAGCAAAAGCTAAGAGAATTCAGCACCACCAAACCAGCTTTACAACAAATGCTAAAGGAATGACTCTAGGAAGGAAACACAAGAGAAGGAAAAGACCTACAACAACAAACCCAAAACAATTGAGAAAATGGTAATAGGAACATATCTATTGATAATTACCTTAAATGTAAATGGATTAAATGCTCCAACCAAAAGACAGACTGGCTGAATGGATACGAAAACAAGACCTGTATATATGCTGTCTACAAGAGACCCACTTCAGACCTAGGGACACATACAGACTTAAAGTGGGGGGATGGAAAAAGACACTCCATGCAAATGGAAATCAAAAGAAAGCTGTAGTAGCAATTCTCATATCAGACAAAATAGACTTTAAAATAAAGAGTATTACAAGAGACAAAGAAGAACACTACATAATGATCAAGGGATCAATCCAAGAATAAAACATAACAATTATAAAGATTTACGCACCCAACATAGGAGCCCCTCAATACATAAGGCAAGTGCTAACAGCCATAAAAGGGGAAATCGACAGTAACACAATCATAGTAGGGGACTTTAACTCCCCACTTTCACCAATGGACAGGTCATCTAACTGGAAAATAAGTAAGGAATCGTAAGCTTTAAATGATACATTAAACAAGATGGACTTAATTGATATTTATAGGACATTCCATCCAAAAACAACAGAATACACTTTCTTCTCAAGTGCTTATGGACCATTCTCCAGGATCGATTATATCTTGGGTCACAAATCAAGCCTTGGTAAATTTAAGAAAATTGAAATTGTATCAAGTATCTTTTCTGACCACAACACTATGAGACTAGATATCAATTACAGGAAAAAAATATGTAAAAAATACAAATACAGGGCTTCCCTGGTGGCACAGTGGTTGAGAGTCCGCCTGCCGATGCAGGGGACGCAGTTTGTGCGCCGGTTTGGGAGGATCCCATGTGCCACGGAGTGGCTGGGTCCGTGGGGCATGGCCGCTGGGCCTGCGCGTCTGGAGCCTGTGCTCCGCAATGGGAGAGGCCACAAGAGTGAGAGGCCCACGTACCACAAAAACAAAAGAAGAAATACATGGAAGCTAAACAATATACTACTTAATAACTAAGAGATCACTGAAGAAATCAAATAGGAAATCAAAAAATACCTAGAAACAAATGACAATGAAAACATGACAACCCAAAGCCTACGGGATGCAGCAAAAGCAGTTCTAAGAGGGAAGTTTGTAGCGATACAATCCTGCCTCAAGAAACAAGAAACATCTCAAATAAACAAACTAACCTTACACCTAAAGCAATTAGACAAAGAAGCACAAAAAACCCCCAAAGTTAGCAGAAGGAAAATAATCATAAAGATCAGATCAGAAATAAATGAAAAAGAAATGAACGAAACGATAGCAAAGATCAGTAGAACTAAAAGCTGGTTCTTTGAGAAGATAAACAAAATTGATAAACCATTAGCCGGACTCATCAAGAAAAAAAGGAAGAAGACTCAAATCAATAGAATTAGAAATGAAAAAGGAGAAGTAACAACTGACATTGCAGAAATACAAAAGATCATGAGAGATTACTACAAGCAACTATATGCCAATAAATGGACAGCCTGGAAAAACTGGACAAATTCTTAGAAAAGCACAACCTTGTGAAACTGAACCAGGATGAAATAGAAAATATAAAACGACCAATCACAAACACTGAAATAAAGACTGTCTTTAAAAATCTTCCAACAAACAAAAGCCCAGGACCAGATGGCTTCACAGGTGAATTCTATCAAGCATTTAGAGAAGAGCTAACACCTATCCTTCTCAAACTCTTCCAAAATACAGCAGAAGGAAAAACACTCCCAAACTCATTCTACAAGGCCACCATCACCCTGATACCAGAATCTGACAAAGATGTCACAAAGAAAGAAAACTGTACAGGCCAATATCACTGATGAACATAGATGCAAAAACCCTTACCAAAATACTAGCAAACAGAATCCAAGAGCACATTACAAGGATCATATACCATGATCAAAAGGGGCTTATCCCATGAATGCAAGGATTCTTCAATATACGCAAATCAATCAATGTGATAAACCATATTTACAAACTGAAGGAGAAGAACAATATGATCATCTCAATAGATGCAGAAAAAGCTTTTGACAAAATTCAGCACCCATTTATGATACAAACCCTCCAGAAAGTAGGCATAGAGGGAACTTACCTCAACATAACAAAGGCCATAAATAAAAAACCCACAGCCAACATCATTCTATATGGTGAAAAACTGAAACCATTTCCTCTAAGATCAGGAACAAGACAAGGTTGTCCACTCTCACCACTGTTATTCAACATAGTTCTGGAAGTTCTAGCCATGGCAATCAGAGAAGAAAAAGAAAATGAATAAAAATTGGCAAACAAGAAGTAAAATTGTCCTTGTTTTCAAATGACATGACAGTATACATAGAGAATCCTAAAGATGCCACCAGAAACTACTGGAGCTAATCAATGAATTTGTTAAAGTAGCAGGATACAAAATTAATGCACAGGAATCTTTTGCATTCCTATATACGTAATGATGAAAAATATGAAACAGAAATTAAGGAAATACTCCCATGTACCATTGCAACAAAGAGAATAAAATACCTAGGAATAAACCTACCTAAGGAGACAAAAGACCTGTATGCAGAAAAGTATAAGACACTGATGAAGTAATTAAAGAGGATACAAACAGGTGGAGAGATATACCATGTTCTTGGATTGGAAGAATCAACATTGTGAAAATGACTATACTACACAAAGCAATCTACAGATTCAATGCAATCCCTATCAAACTACCAATGCCATTTTTCACAGTAATAGAACAAAAAATTTCACAATTTATATGGAAACACAAAACACCCTGAATAGCCAAGCAATCTTGAGAAAAAAAAAACAGAACTGGAGGAATCAGGCTCCTGGACTTCAGACTATACTACAAAGCTACAGTAATCAAGACAGTATGGTACTGACACCAAAACAGAAATATGGATCAATGGAACCGGATAGAAAGCTCAAAGATAAAACCACGCATATATAGTCACCTTATTTTTGATAAAGGGGGCAAGCATATACAATGGAGAAAAGACAGCCTCTTCAATAAGTGGTGCTGGGAAAACTGGACAGCTACATATAAAAGAATGAAATTTGAACACTCCCTAACACCATACAAAAAATAAACTCAAAATAGATTAAAGACCTAAATGTAAGGCCAGACACTATCAAACTCTTAAAGGAAAACATAAGCAGAACACTGTATGACATAAATCACAACAAGATGCTTTTTGACCCACCTCCTAGAGGAATGGAAATGAAAACAAAAATAAACAAGTGAGACCTAATGAAACTTCAAAGCTTTTGCACAGCAAAGGAAACCATAAACAAGACAAAAAGACAACCCTTAGAATGGGAGAAAATATTTGCAAATGAAGTAAACAGAAAAGGATTAATCTCCAAAATTTACAAGCAGCTCATGCAGCTCAGTATCAAAAAAACAAACAACTCAATCCAAAAATGGGCTGAAGACCTAAATAGACATTTCTCCAAAGAAGGTATAAAGATTACCAACAAACACATGAAAGAATGCTCAATATCACTAATCATTAGAGGAATGCAAATCAAAACTACAATTAGGTATCACCTCACACCAGTCAGAATGGCCATCATGAAAAAATCTACAAACCATAAATGCTGGAGAGGGTGTGGAGAAAAGGGAGTCCTCTTGTACTGTTGGTAGGAATGTAAATTGATACAGCCACTATGGAGAACAGTATGGAGGTTCCTTAAAAAACTACAAATAGAACTACCATATGACCCAACAATCCCACTACTGGGCATATACCTTGAGAAAACCGTAATTCAAAAAGAGTCATGTACCACAATGTTCATTGTAGCTTTATTTACAAGAGCCAGGATGTAGAAGCAACCTAAGTGTCCATTGACAGATGAATGGATAAAGAAGATGTGGCCCATATATACAATGGAATTTCTCAGCCATAAAAAGAAATGAAATTCAGTTATTTGTAGTGAGGTGGATGGGCCTAGAGTCTGTCATACAGAGTGAAGTAAGTCAGAAAGAGAAAAACAATTACTGTATGCTAACATATATATATGGAATGTAAACAAAAAATCGTTCTGAAGAACTTAGGGGCAGGACAGGAATAAAGACACAGATGTAGAGAATGGACTTGAGGACATAGGGACGGTGAAGGGTAAGTTGGGACAAAGTGAGAGCGTGGCATGTACTTATATATACACTACCAAATGTAAAATAGATAACTACTGGGAAGCTACTGCATAGCACAGGGATATCAGCTTGGTGCTTTGTGACCACCTAGAGGGGTGGGTTAGGGAGGGTGGGAGGGAGATGCAAGAAGGAGGAGATATGGTGATATATGTATATGTATAACTGATTCACTTTGTTATAAATCAGAAACTAACACACCATTGTAAAGCAATTACACTCCAATAAAGATGTTAAAAAAGAAGAGACTTGCTTTTTTTTAGTTAGATTTCTTTAAAAGATAATTAACTGTTTTTGGAGAAACTAATAATATATCATGGGGTTTATAACATTATGAGGAAGTAAAATGTCTGACTATAATATCACAATGCCTGAGAGAGAAAAATGTAAAGTATACTGTCTTAAGGGACTGATTTTATTCATGAAGTAATGTAATATCACTTGAAGGTAGACTCTTGCAAGTTAAGCATGTATATTGTAAACCTTAAAGTAACCACTAAAATAGCACAACAAAGAGTTATAGCTAATCAGCTTACAAAGCAGTTAAAACAGGATCATAAAAATGCAATCCAAAAGAAGGCAGAAATAGAGGGAAGAAAGGTATATGAGATGGACAGAAATTAAATAGCAAGATGGTAGATTTAAACCAACCCATGCCATTAATCACATTAAATGTAAGTGATTTTAAACACTCCAATTAAAAGTCAGAGGTTTTTAGGTTGGATAAACAATAAGATCCAAACCTGGGCTTCCCTGGTGGCGTAGTGGTTAAGAATCTGCCTGCCAATGCAGAAGACATGGGTTCAAGCCCTGGTCTGGGAAGATCCCACATGCTGTGGAGCAACTAAGCCCGTGTGCCACAACTACTGAGCCTGCACTTTAGAACACGTGAGCTACAACTACTGAAGCCCATGTGCTTAGAGCCCATGCTCTGCAACAAGAGAAGCCACCACAGTGAGAAGCCTGCACACCACAATGAAGAGTAGTGCCTGCTCGCCACAACTAGAGAAAAGCCCACATGCAGCAATGAAGACCCAATGCAGCTAAAAATAAATAAATTAATTAATTAATTAAAAAAAAGAGTTCCAACTCTCTACTGCTTAAAACAAACCCATTTTATATATAAAGAATATAATAGATTACAGGTGAAAAAATGGATAAAGACATAGGATGCTAACATTAATAAAAAGAAAGCAAATATCAGATAAATAGATTTCAGAGCAAAAATACAGCAAAACTAAGACACTTTATGGTAAACAAATAATGAGAGATTTATTTTAGCACACTTGTATTATAAGAAATGTACCAGGAAGTCTTTGGGCTGAAAGAAATGATACCAGCTAGAAACCTGGATCTTTTATTTTTTATTTATTTTAATTAATTAATTTATTTATTTATATTTGGCTGTGTTGGGTCTTCGTTTCTGTGCGAGGGCTTTCTCTAGTTGCAGCAAGCGGGGACCACTCTTCATTGTGGTGCGCGGGCCTCTCACTATCACAGCCTCTCTTGTTGCGGAGCACAGGCTCCAGACGCGCAGGCTCAGTAGTTGTGGCTCACGGGGCTAATTGCTCTGCAGCATGTGGGATCTTCCCAGACCAGGGCTTGAACCCGTGTCCCCGGCATTGGCAGGCAGATTCTCAACCACTGTGCCACCAGGGAAGCCCTGGATCTTTTAAAAGATAATTCTTTAAATGGAACATAAAAACAATGTATTGCAAGTTTATAAAGTATGTCGAGATAAAATGTGTGATAGAAATATCATAAAGAATGATACATACACTGGAGTAATGTTATTTGAAGCTAGACTGATAAGTTAAAGATACATATTGAAAGCTTGAGGTCAACAGCTAAGAGATAGGAAGAGTTATAATTAACATGACAACAGAGGGAACAAAGTGAAATAATAAAAAATATACTTAAGTAATCTTAAAGAAAACAGGAAATCAGAAACAAAACGGAATATATAGGAAGAGCATAGATGTAATTAACCAAAATAGGTCTGTAATTATTTTTAATCCAAGCAGTTAAAGCACTTCAGTTAAAGGACAGAAGATGTCGGTTTGGATAAAAATGCAAGACTCAACTATATGCAGCTTACCAGAAACCCACTTTAAATATAAAGATATAGGTTAAAAGCAAAGGATAAGAAAAGTTAAACAGAACAAGCTTTACTGATAAGATAAAGGGAATATTTTAATAACAGATAAATAGACTGCAGGACAAGGAATGTTTCCAGAGATAAAATAAGATATTTCATAATAATAAAAGGTACAATTCATCAAAAAATAAAATCCTAAATTGTATATACCCCATAAAAGAGCTCCAAGCTACATGAAGCAAAAACTGACAGAACTAAAATTAGAAAGTGACATATCCACAATTATAGGTGGAGATTTCAATACTCCTCTCCCAGTTATTGATAGAACAAGTAGACCAAAAATCAATAAGCATATAGGAGACTTTAACAACACTATAATCTAACCTGACCTAAAGACCATTTACAGAATACTCTACCCAACAACAACAGAATGCACATTCTTTTCAATTGCACATGGAACATTTACTGAGACAGACCTTAGGCTGGGCTACACAAGTCTCAATAAATCACCTAACCTAGTCTCATAGCGTTGTGGTTGGAAAAGATACTTGATACAATTTCAATTTTCTTAAATTTACCAAGGCTTGATTTGTGACCCAAGATATGATCTATCCTGGAGAATGGTCCATAGCACTTGAGAAGAAAGTGTATTCTGTTGTTTTTGGATGGAATGTCGTATAAATATCAATTAAGTCCATCTTGTTTAATGTATCATTTAAAGCTTGTGTTTCCTTATTAATTTTCATTTTGGATGATCTGTCCATTGGTGAAAGTGGGGTGTTAAAGTCCCCTACTATGATTGTGTTACTGTCGATTTCCCCTTTTATGGCTGTTAGCATTTGCCTTATGTATTGAGGTGCTCCTATGTTGGGTGCATAAATATTTACAATTGTTATATCTTCTTCTTGGATTGATCCCTTGATCATTATGTAGTGTCCTTCTTTGTCTCTTGTAATAGTCTTTATTTTAAAGTCTGTTTTGTCTGTTATGAGAATTGCTACTCCAGCTTTCTTTTGATAGGGGCAGGACAGGAATAAAGACGCAGACAAAGAGAATGGACTTGAGGACACGGGAGGGGGAAGGGTAAGCTGGGACAAAGTGAGAGAGTGGCATGGACATATATACACTACCAAATGTAAAATAGGTAGCTAGTGGAAGCAGCCGCCTAGCACAGAGAGATCAGCTTGGTGCTTTGTGACCACCTAGAGGGGTGGGATAGGGAGGGTGGGAGGGAGGGAGACGCAAGAGGGAAGAGATATGGGGACATATGTATATGTATAGCTGATTCACATTGTTATAAAGCAGAAACTAACACACCATTGTAAAGCAATTATACTCCAATAAAGACGTTAAAAAAAAAAAGCACAATAGATGATTTTTACACAAAAAAAGAAATCACCTAACCTTCATATGAAATACATACTGTTTTTTTTTTGTTTGTGTGTGGTATGCGGGCCTCTCACTGTTGTGGCCTCTCCCGTTGCGGAGCACAGGCTCCGAATGCGCAGGCTCAGTGGCCATGGCTCACGGGCCCAGCCGCTCCGCGGCATGTGGGATCTTCTTGGACCGGGGCACGAACCCGTGTCCCCTGCATCGGCAGGCAGACTCTCAACCAGTGCGCCACCAGGGAAGCCCACATACTGTTTTTAACTTTCATTTTATAGGTGAAGAAACAGAGGGAAATAAAAGTTAAATAAGTCAGTTGTTAAGACTCCAAAATGGTATTTGAACATGATAATATTTCAGAGCTCATGAGCTTTAAGTTATTTAAAATATTTCTCCAGGCCACCATCTTTACTTTCTGTGAGGATCATGAAGTAGATAGATTCATAGGGAATAATTACAAAACAATTGCAAAACTCTGATAATCTGCGTGGGTTTGTAAGACTCTGAGGCATATTTGCCAGATAGTTTCTTGATTTATGCCTCTTGTCCTAGCATAATTTTTAATAGTGCCCATTTCACTCACAAAAGTGTTCAGGTTTAGATTATAAATAATGTGGTCTCAAATCTAATAGGCTTTTTTACTTACTAAATTCAAGGCAGACTTTTAGAAATTACCATACTCTGGCCAGTCACATGGAAAAAAAGCAATAAAAGAGAAATGAGCATTGGAAGAGCCTGATCTGCTAAGGTCAACCCTGGGAAATTGGCATCCCCGCTACTTAGGAAAAGGAAGAAGATGTTCGGTTTCCTTTCTTGATGGAGTGAATTATGGACAATTACCCTTTAAACTATGCTGATGGAAAGCCAAATTGGGGTGGGGGGAATTGATGGAGAGGAATGTATTCTACTCATCTGAATGAACTTTTTTTTTTTTTTTTTTTTGAATGAACTTTTAACAGAGCCAACCATTGCCATCAACTCTGACCCTTTCAAACCTGATTCCTGATTCCAGAGACATCCCCTAATCTAGCTGCAGTCCCAATGTTCGTATCACTGGCATCATCATAAGGACTTAAGCTTTTCCTCCTTTTATTTGTGAATAGCCATCTATTATAACAAAATGCACATTGCAGTGTAAGGCAGCAGCCTCCAATGTAAACACAACACAAGATGGTTGAATGTCAACAAAATGATCAGATTTGAATTTAATTTTTGCAAGATTAATGCTCTAAAATTTAAATTTCCTACTCTTGGAAGGGAATAAAAAAGTAAAAATTCCAAAGGATTGGAACCAGAAAATGAAACATTTAATATACATAGTGAAACATTAAAATTCCAAATCAGTCATTCTGGAGGAGTAAATTGGTGCTGCAGTAAAATATAGCTGTATTATTCTTGATACTTAAAGAAGTTTTGAGGAAAACCTCAAATCAAGTTCCACTTGGTTTGTGAAATTATACTCTAGATGACTTGACATTGTCTTATATAATGTAGCTTTTTTTACATTACATTATTTTCCATTCTTTAACAGAAAAAAATTCCACATAAATAAATCTGTTATTTTGCCATTAAATTATATTTACAGTTTATAAAGGTGATTATTTGAATATTTTTTTACACACAGCATCAAACTGTAACATACTTGTTAAATCTTAAAATATTTTTTAGAATTAAAATATTCTTAAGACTCTATTCAACAAAGTTTTGTTTCTTTTGCTGGAAGGGCCTATGTCCAATAAGAAATGTGATCATCACAGCAAGACATCTACTGACATCAAAAAATAGCTCCACATTCAAAAAAGACAGAATTTTCTCTTACTGCTAGGCTTAATGTATTTTTATGGTACTTTTAAGTATTTTTCCATAATTCTGGTCATTTATTTGTGAATTTCTAATGTATATGGATTAATGACAGAAAAGATACATACTTATAAGTATCTTCCATTTTTCTTTATTCTCCTGCCAGCTAAGGGGAAAGGATTTGTCCTGGCTACACTTATTTATTTCATAATTTCCCAGTTATCAAGAAATTTTATTATACCTTAAGAATGTGCTCCTGATGAGAAAGACTGCTTTAAAATTCAAGTTACAGTTATTAATTTTTGTCTCCTGGATTATGTTTCTTTGAATGCAGCTCCATGGGAGCCTGAGACATGGCCTCGGATGACTTTATACAGGTGATACATAAATAATTCTGCTGTTAAAAACAAACAGAAAAAAATTCACTTTATTGTAACCACCACCAGCATAAGCATTTTGAGAGCCGCTATCATTTCTCTCTGCAGGAAATTTCATCCAGTGTTAAAGTTAGAATCAAGTTAGAACTCATTACCTGTACACATGTGGTATCTCACAGATAAATTCCAGCTGCTAGCCACGATAGCAAGTCTAGATTGAATGTTTGACTTTCTGGTTGACAGGATGAGTAATCTGAGCCTGAGTTGACAGTAGTGACCCTCAACTAGAACAAATTGATGTATTGGCAGATTATTCTTAAAGTTAGTCTGAACTTCTCCATACTTTTTAGTCAAGGAAAATAAGCTACTTTAGAGGAGTATTAAATAAAACAAACCATCAGAATAAGATCTCTTCACAAATACTTATTTTTGCACAGGATTTCTTTGACCCTTCAGTAATAGAAATGGCAAGCCTGAACTATGTTTTAATCTATGCTGTTATAGAAATGAGAAGGGGATGGGAGAAATAAAAAAGGTGAAAAGAAGTAGAACTTACGTAATTAACTGTTGTAAGTCCATTGTTGTACATCTTTGCTGGTATGAGAACAAACATGTGAGAGTATGTTAGATGTGGTAATAGTCACAAAGATAAAAATTACATTGACAGATTGGGGTTCCATGGTAATTCTTAGAATAATATCCATATCTATACTTCCTAGAATGGATGTCAAAGGTTTTTTCTAATTTCCAGAGCAGCAAACTCCACCTGGGATATCAAATTCAAGCTGTTTCTTTCCACCTATTACACTGAGAATAGTCTTTACAATTTTTCACTCAGAATTCATAGTCATTCGGCTAGGCATTGTTGTAATTTGGGTAAAACCCTAACTGTAGAATAGGAATGTGTAAATATAAGCATATATATTTTATTTGAAATTTCATATCTAATGTGCCTTTCATGAATAGCAGTTGCATTTTTGTATTTCCACATTAAAAGGAATGAAAAGTTAACTAACTCATATGCTTCTTTTGTCATCATATGTGTCTTCCATTTTAATACTCTTACATATGTTTGTAATATGATGTAATTACCATGGAATACACTGGTAAACTAAAAAATTATTATGTATTATAATATAGAAAAAGGAGAGAAGCGTTGTTTTTTTTCCCCTGAAAGCCTTTGACAAAACAAGGGAATAGCAGTAATGCAATTTTTAAATTAGTATAGAGAAACAATAGCCCCCCAAAATAATTGTACAATAGAAACCTGTGAAGACAGTGTTTGCTTTGTTATATTATTTTTATTATTGTACTTATATACTTGAAGTTGACCGAGAAATTTAAATAAGAAAGTAATTGAAAGTAATTGAAGTAAAACAGTAATCCAATGTTTTATTCAAAAAACCTTTTCAGTGGATGTTTTAGGTTGAGTGCCTACTCAACCTTTCTTTCACTTTCTACATCCAAATTACTGTACAGTGAGAATCCATTTTCAATGTAATGGCTGAAGCATTGCATGAAAGCCATCAAAAGAAGGCAGCTGAGTTTGCTGTACTATATTTATAAAGGCAGGAAAGTGGAGCAATACATTATAAAAGATTTTCAAGAACATTCGTTTGAAATAAAAGCACTTTCTGCTTTTATTTCAATATAAATATATATATTATTTTAATTTAATTTAATTTATATAATATTAAGATATATTTTAATATATCTTCCAAGAACCCATACAAAGAACCAAGGCGGCAACTCAGGTTTCAAACAAAAGAAAGTTATCTTTTTGTTTTTATTTTTTATATGTTTTAAGATTACAAGATTATTTTCTTTTATAGTGACATGACTGTTGTTCAACAAATAGCATTCTGGTACATGACCATTCAATTGACTGGCTAGGTTTAATTTCCATGAGGTTTTTTGCTGACTGATTTCTGCAACATTTGAACACTGGATCATCAATCTTATTAACTTAGATGCTCAAAAATACTTATTAGTTACTTACTGCTATGTAAAAAATTGCCCTAAAACTTAGTGGCTTTGAATAACACATTTTTTTTTTTAAATCTCATCCTTTCTGTAAATCAAGAATCTGAACATGGCTTAACTGAGTCCTCAGCTTAAGAGTCTCTCAAAAGGCTGCTTCGTCAAGGTGTTAGCCAGGACTGCAGTCTCTCAAAAAAACTTGAATGGGGAAGATTCAGTTCCTCAAAGGTCTGAGGACCTCTCCTCCTTGCTGGTGGCTGGGCAGGGGCCACCCTCAGTTCCTTGCCATGTGGACCTCACCAGCTTGATTCATCAGAGCAAGCCTGCAGGAAGAATAGGAGTTCTGGTAAGACGGAAGTTACAGTCTTTTGTAACCCATTCTCAGAATGTACATTTTTGCTCTATTCTAGTCACTAGAAGCAATGAGTAGGTCCTGCCAACCCTTAGGAAGAAGTGATTTCACAATGGTGTGAATAACAGAAGACAGGGATCTTTGGGAGATATTTTAAAAAGTTACCTATCACAATATCAGACCATTTTATAGATTAGTTGCTTATTTTCAAAGATGACACAAATGAATTTTTTTAAGTTAATTTTATGGTCACTAGTACAGTGTTTTTTAAGGAATAAATTTGGATGTTTTCTTATAATATGGGAGGTCGATCCATGATTATGTGTTTTACCCTGAATGGTGTGTGTGTGTGTATACATATATATATAGTAGAAAATTGTTCATATTACCAATATACCTGTAATCATTTTTGCAGAATGTCAACATAGTTTTTCAAGATTTCAGAATCTCCAAAGATTTTCTACTTTCTAATTTTTTTAGTTATAGTCTAGATTTTCATCCTTGAAATTTAGGGCATTCAAGTTGTTATTTTTTAATAAAAAGATATTCTATACTTCTAATATTTTATTTCCCTAACATTCATTCATTCACATACTTTACACACACAGTTAGGCACATTCAATTGAATGTGCCTCTTGTTCAGAAAGTCCTTTTCAGACTATTTTATTCTATATAAGTATCTAATGAAAGCACATCTCAAATTATTACTTATGGCCGTAATTGGCTTTGATTCCTCTTTAGGGCTTGCCCAAGGCAGACAACTAAGCACAGGAATATAAACTTTTGGATTTGCATCTTATTTCTTCCTTCATTAATTTCATTAACTTTCAAACTGATGAATTCTTAGAATTAAAATGTAATTTACATTTAATACCCCAAATCACTTTCTTTGCATTTAAACCTTTTAATTGTATTTTTGAGTCCTGGTTCTAAATTGTGTTTGTCAAAGTCTTAATTAGATTTATGTCATAGGAATACAGGAGTTAGCTGAACAGTAACGGAATTGAATGAGGTTTTCTTTATAAGGAATTGGAAAATGGCCTAAAATATTTGGTATGCCATGGAGACTTTCTATACTGTGTAACTAAAGATATCTGTCTAAGCCGGGTGACTGGTGTATATAGGTAACTATTGATTTATACAGGAAGATCAAATCTGGACACCTGAAGAAGAGACCTTTCTTTTTTCCATACAAGTACAGACTGTGTAGGATTTGTCTAGAGTCATATTTAATAAAAGAATATTTTATTTTGCTGTTTACTTACAACAGTGACAAATGGTGGCCAGAGGGGAAAGCAAAGTATGTAATCAATCTTAACACCTTTGTTGTTTTTCTGAGAGAACAATACCCCCCCACCACAAAAAACCTCCACAAAGCAAAACTAAAAAAAGACAAAACAAAAATATAACTTTGAGAGAAAAAGAGAAAATATGTGTCTTGTGTCTGCTATTACTTATGATGATGATGGTGATGATAATGACAACAGTAATAATAAAAACAATGTACAGCATGGTGACTATAACTAATAACTGGATTGCATATTTGAAAGTTGCTAAGAGAGCAGATCTTAAAAATTCTCATCACAGGGAAACAAATTGTAACTATGTTAAAAACTGTAACTATGTTAAAAAAAAATCTGCAATTGCAGATCTTTAAAGGGACACTGAAAGTTAGGCATTAATATCACAATGTCACAGATGGGGATATCTGAGGTTCACAGAAGATAAAAACTTAAGAAGTTGACACTTCTAAAAAATGGCAGAACAATAGTCAAATCCAGCTCCATCTTTCTTTAAAGTCTAGGTCCTTTCCATTAATTCATACTGCCCATCATAAAGACATTCAGTGATGGTGGTAGTCACATACAGTTCAACTCATTATTTTCTATAGTTGTAATCACATAAAAAGTATAATTTCTATAATTCCTTCCTGAGAAGTTCTTAGAATTTACATTTTCCCTTTAATTTTTTTTGATATTTTAAAAACACAAATGTAACTCTACTACTTTGTGGACATATTCAAAGAAACAAATATACTGTGAACAAAATTCAGCAAATTTTGTCTCTACAAAAAAGATAAATCCTATAGTAGGTAGTAAACTGCAGCTCCAAGCACCTGACTAAAGTTGCAAGGCTCAACAAAATTCATAAAAGTATATGTGGACTCATATAGACTAAGATCACACATTCCAATTCTGACACTTTTACTGACATTATGATTTTAATAAATGCTAATTCAGTTCTTGCTAAGAGAAGACACTGAGCACAAGATTTGAAATTAAACATGGGACAGATCTTAGCTTCATCAACAGCCACATGATTTATATTTAACATCTTAGTCTGTTTTTATACAGAGAGATGACTAGAATGGACTTCATGGTGTTATTGTGCACAGCAAATGAACAATGTGCTCTATGAATGGACATATATTATTGCTATTATTATCATCCTCGATATTGATGTCTAAAAGAGCACCAACTTTGGTTTTGAATATGACTAGATATGATTGCTTCTTGATGGCTTTTATTCATCTACTCAATTATATTCATTGATATCAGATCCTTTGCCTGGTTCTTTGCCAGTCATTGAGATGCAAGGGGAATAAAATACACACTCTCCCCTCAGCCCCATTCCTAGGTCATGCCTACTCCCAAACTACCTGCTGGCTTGAAATATAGTTGAGGCATAAGAAGAGGCCAGAATATCCAAGGACTGGTAGAGTAAAAGGCTGTTTACTACTTCTGACAGTTTAAAAACATTAAAGGGGGGATGGAATGATCCTATTTAAAGATCACTCTGGCCACTATAAATGGGGTGTGGAAGAGAGTACCTGTGGACACAGACATCAGCTGGGACTCCAAGGAGGAGATTACAATCGGTTTGGTAAACTCATCGGGGTTGGAGATGGAGAGATAGGGATGAACTTGAGATCCAGAACTGAGGCAACATTGACGTGTTCTGATAGATTTGATATGTGAGGACTGGTAGAGGGAGGAAAACAAGGATGAGTTTATACTGATTCAGGGAAGAGGGACTAAGGTTAGATTAGCTGATCAAGAGATCAGCTTTGGAAATGCTGAATTTGAGATATTTCTGATACAACCAAGCACAGATGTCAGTTAGGTGGTGGGCTAGAGAAAAATGGAATTCCTAGGACAGGTTTACATGGAGATATAAATTTTGGAATTTTTATCAGGCAGACTAGCTAAAAGGGAGAAAATAAAGGGATATTTTACCAAGCTGTGAGAATATCCAACCCATGAGGTCAGAGAAAGAAGGGGATAATGTATAAAAACTACCTAGCAGAGTGCCTCGTGCATATTTAAATGTAAATAAGAGTTATCTGAGTAATAACTAATTAAAAATGGTATTTGTGCTCACTTCAAATATCCATATAAGATGAATATTATGCTAAAAAGTAAAGCGGCTAAATGTCTCTCAAATATTTTAACCATTTGTAGCTACCCAGTAAGTTTCAGTTATGTTTGTAGAGTGCTTTATGATTCCATTGATCTACTAATTAAATTTTGACTTATGTTAATTTTTCCATCTTTTCTGTTTCAGAGACATTGGTAAGTTTTACTTCATGCTTTTAGCACATGATTTCGTTTCCCAGCTGTCTTCGGTCTTATTAAAAGCAAGGTCCTTATGAATCCTGCATTTTTCTGGATGGGACACTC
>NW_006780574.1:1457291-1462381 GCF_000442215.2 Lipotes vexillifer
AATTTTGTATCTACATTTTAAGTTTAGGTGCTTTTCCCCCTGATTCTTTTTTTTAAGGTAAGAACTATTTAGAAGAAGAATATTTACTTTGCTTAGTCTATGATGGAAGAAAAGTAACTGTTGTTCAGAATTGTATTCTTGCCCATAATTTCTAGATCTATTCATCATTGTTCTATTTGTTTAAATATATTTCTGTCACATTTTAAATTGTATGACTGACAGGGAAACTTGGACATAACAAAATTTTCTGATGCTGAATATAGATGACATGGAGCACTTGCTCAGGGGTCTCGGTACACAGATGCCTAAGCTATTATCTTGGGCCAAATTCTCATTTATTTTGCCAAAAGCACATATCAGTTAAGTGGAGTCAGAACTTTCTACAGTATTACATTCACATTCTGGCTCACTGAATGCATCAACATTAACATTTTTGAGTTTGTGTTTTCCCTTTGAAATATTTAGGCATCCTGTCAGTCGTTTTTGTTTTTTTTTAATGTATCCTAACAAAACTTTTCCATACATCCCTGACTTAGTTTTAGTCCACACTTTAATTAACTCAAAATTTGAAAATAAAAACCTTAAGTTTTACTGATATAATGTTAGTTTTAGAGAAAGCAAAGAATGTTAGAAAAAAAGTCTCCTTAGCTAAGCCACACTGGGCTAGCTTTGTGCTTTGGCTTTGCACAAAAGCGAAACTCGGTGAACTTGGGCAAGAATTTTTAAATTATTCTTATTGTTGTTATTTAGTTATTAGTCTGTTAATCATTAATAATAGAATATTAAACTCTGTCTATAGAAAAAAATTAGTTGAATATATTAGATGAAATAAGTGAAAAGAAATAAATTTGCTTCATTAACACAGAGTAAACAATTGATAGTTTTTGTATTATTACAGAATTTTGGAAGCTGAGACAGTTTTTGTGACTCAGTTTTCTAGAATGGACTATGTATCTAGGTCCCTTGTATCTAGAATGCCAAGAATGACTATGTTCAACTAGGCATATGTACACATATGAAAATGAAACTGAGCCTCCAAAAACCTAGTTTCCCTGCCCAGTTTATGATTAATCTCTCTTTCCAAAACTTTATTCCCTTTCTTGTCCACCCCCTGTTCCCCTCAGGATTGAGGAGTATCAAAGAAACTGAGCAGGACCCTGTGGCCCTTCCTGCTATGTCCCCTGTTTCTTGTTTGTAGAATAAAGAATTTACTCTCCTAGGCTTTCCCTGAGTTCCAAAGAGCAGACTCAAGCAGTTACTAATTAGAGAAGGGAGGGAATGCAGAAACAAAGGAAAAGCAGTCAAGCAAGAGAAGTAATGATAGCTTAAACAATATTCCTTCCATGATAAAACAGAATCATAGGACTTCTATTTCCACCTCAAGAGATATATATGTAACAATATAACACATACCTTTGAGTTGTTTTGCAGAAGCTAAGATGCCAACACAGTGGAGAATGTTGACTACATGCTGACCATAGCACAGCACATAGACCCCAGACTGGCTGGAACCAGAAGGTTGATGATTAAGATCTCTAAAACATTACACTATTACCTCACCACCAACCGATGAAGAATGTCCATGAGCTGATCGTGTACTCTGTGACCCTCACCGCTAATGTTGCCTTTAAAAACCCTTGTCTGAAAGTCATCAGGGAGTTCAGGTCATCTAAGCACTAGCTGCCTGTTCTCCTTGCTTGGTGCCCTGCAATAAATGCTGTATTTTCCTTCACTACAACCCAATGTCAGTAGATTGACTTTGCTGTGAGTCAGGAGAGCGGACCTAGTTTGGCTCAGTAACAGTCGAAAGGGCAAAGTTTTCTAGAATATTGATCTGCTTTTGATAACAGATTGTAAAGTTTCTTTACCTTTTACGTAACCATTAAAACTTTCTGTGTTTGCCTTTGAAATCCTTTAAGTGGATAAGTATTATTTCACAGTGAACTATGATCCTATTTGACCAGGTGTTTTGAAACTTTTTTGATAGTTTTGGCAAACTCTCCAAGGATCAAATTCTAATTGAAGTTCTTTTGACCTTTATCGAGCTTTGGGATGTTTCAGAGGGCCCCTGAGTCATCTTAAAAAGAGAGATTAAACTAATTAGGATTATTAGGTATGTTGGGTTGTGTGGGAAGCATTGTCGAGTGGACATAAACCTTCTTAGATTATACTGTATGGGTAAATGTCATTAATATAGATATTCTAGAAATTATATGAAATTTCTAAAATTTGAATATGTCCTGGTATAATGTTATCAGGCATAATTCTAGTTATTATCTTACAATATTGTATATCACAGCAGCAACCAAGTTTCTTTGCCAATTGCATTGTAATCAGGTATTTAACTATGCCTTTTAAAGACAGTCATTTATAGACAGTTGTACTCTGATACTTTTGCAAAAAAGATTTCATCTTCAAGAAGATTTATAGAAAGGACTTTAAGTACAGATTTTCTGATAACTTTCAGATTATACCGTTGAACTGGGTAGGAAATTAATCCTAATTGAAAACCTGATGACTTCATGAAACTGTTAGTAGAATCCTAATGGAAAACATGATGACTTTATAAAACCGTTAATGAAAAGGATTATTTACATAGAACTGAGTGAACTAATAAATATGGTTATAATTTGTATGGAGTTTTTTGTCTGAAATGTTGCTGGATTTTAATCTGTGTTTTCCAGATATAAGGAGGCTTTTCCCTTTATGCCAATTATGATGTGGTAATTTGATAAATTATACGTTTTTAAACAGAATTGAAAGTTATCTTTTCTAACTGATCCCTCCAGAAATTGGAAACTCTTAGGTTCCCAACAGCCTTATCAGGTGAGTAAGGAAGTCCACCACCTGATTGGTGCAGGAATCCCAGAGATATTTTTAGAGACCTTAAGAGAGGAATTCACCAAAATCTATAGGTATCACAGACAGAATCTGATGAAAAGTCTTTGGTGTGGCTTTCCTGGCCTTGAGAGACCTTTTACAAATTTAGTCTGAGATTCCTTATGAAAAGTTTCAGCAGAAAAGTCTTTGGTGTGGCTTTCCTGGCCTTGAGAGACCTTTTATAAATTTAGTCTGAGATTCCTTATGAAAAGTTTCAGCACAGCTAATTTAAAAGAGCCTATATGATCAATTACATGTATGTAAATAATCAGGCCAAGCTTACTGAAACCAGACTTATGTTACAAACAAATTAGTATTAATTTGGCTATGTTTGATAGAAATGAGGGTAATTTTAAAGATAAAAATATTATGTTTCAGTGGATATTAAATTCTAGTTTTGTTAATTGCGGTCTGTATTTACTGCCTAAGACTCACTTCCAGATAGCTCCTTGTTGCTATGTTACATTATTGTAAGGCTTAATTGAGTTATTAAAGGACACTTGACTTTTGTTTTGGAAGCCTATCACTGTAACCTATCTTTTGATGAAGATCAGATGTCCCATGGCCTGCAACCAGGAGATTATGCATACTGGAAAAGGCATCATTTAAAGGATGAAAACCTAGCTGAAAGACCCTTATCAGATACTCTTAACTAGCTCATGTGCAGTGAAACTGAAGGGAATTTATTCTTGAATTTATATTTCCCACTTAAGAAGGGCCTCTGCATTGGACTGGTCTAGAGAAAGAACCACTGATCCCAAGCAACACCCACAGCAGGACGAGAAGACAATAGCAGTGTAGACAACTGATCCAAGAATCTGGAGCAGGACTGTAAGACTCATCCCACTAATTCACTTGCACTGTTTATCAAATGTTTGTCTCCCTATCAAAATTGAAAGTTATTGTTTTACTTCTAACCATACTATTGCCCCTAATGTTTAGGATGGAAAGAAAATTCTGTAGTGAAGTTGTCACAGAGTATAACTCTTCATGACACGTATCACTGCTTGCTTAACTATACTGCTAAAAGCATGCGTGCAATGTTTGTGTGACAATTCAGTATAATTGATAAAATGTATAGCCTATATGTTTCCCCATTACTAAACCTCTGAGCTTGTTCACTATGTCTGAATAGTTTTCCCTCAGTGTGGATAACTAGGCAAATACATATACATACATATGTATGTGTGTATACACACACACACACACACACACACACACACACATAGAGAGAGAGAGAGAGAGCTAACATCAAGCAATCATCCTGGCATCAAGAGACAAGTGTTTTGACCATCAATGCTTTCTATCAAAAGATTTGTAAACAAAAGGGGAAATGATAGAAGAAATTTTCACTTATTAAAATATGGGGAAGTCATTCTAGCTTATACATGATTTAAATTAAACCAGAAAAGCCTGTTTTGTGGCCTATTCAACATGCACTGTACATTTGCTTTAACTATTAAGGAAAAGAATACATTTTAAAATCAAATTGGTGTAACTGTGGTTCAGGCATCCAAAATAGAGCTGGGTATTCACTGTGGACATGATTTTACACATGTTCCTGTATTACTGAGAACTTGAATTTTCTGAACTGTATCAGATTCAGGGACACTACCAGGCATTCTCAAAACAATATCTGCTAGAGGCTGCCAGCTGCAACCTTATATTCTCAAGATCTCCTCTTGAAACTATTAAATCTACCTCTTACTTTAGGAAAGTAGTAGCAAATGAGACAGCTCAAGCTATAGCCTTCCAACAGAAGGCACTATATTCTTCAGCCAGAATAGTACTAGAAAATAAAATTGCTCTAGGTTAGAATTTAGCAGAAAAAGGAAACATATGTTTAGAGGCCAATAGCTCCTGTTATATATATATTAATACCACATTAGAAGGTAAGACCTACTTACATAAAATTAGGCAACTGGCTACCTGGCTACAATAAGCCTCCCCATAAGTACCGGGTCCAGACAGGTTTTCAGGCTTATTCTCCTTAATTCCTTAGGGAATGAGATCTATTTTCCAAAGTTTATTTAAGTTCAGGTTATCACTCCCACTACTACTTCTAATTGGGTACCTGATTATAAAGTGTACCATAAGCTGTTGCACCAAAACTGTGGATGGGACTGAGATCTTAATCATATAAGACTTGGATCCAAGACCTAGAATTTGGGAATATTTGCAACTTGGTGAGCAACACTCCTTTCAGCAGG
>NW_006780574.1:1462410-1480740 GCF_000442215.2 Lipotes vexillifer
AGCAGGAAATAGAGCAGTCATCATCTTGTTCCCTCAAGGATTTGGGGAAATTTAAAACATGAGTGGGGACTGAAACCAAGCCCCAATAAAACCAAGTTCCCCTGCTGAGTTTATGATTAACCTCTGTATTCAAAACTCTATTTCCTTTCTTGTCCCCTCTGACCTCAATCCAGTGCTAACTGAACGCTAATCAACCAGAGTCAGATGACTAAAATTGCTGTTGTTAATAACATCATTAATGTACTAAGATTGCTGTTGTCTATGACACTGTACTAAAACTGCTACTATAGATAACATCATTAAGGTACAAATTCAGGTTGTTCCTCCAGAGCAAGATAAGCTAACAGAGCCCTGAGACATGGACCGCCTGACTAGAGAATAGTAAACCAGAGACATCCAGACTTCCAAAACTGTGATTAAGAAATGTCACAAGACTATTAATTAACAAAGATTCTTTGTTCTTCCCCTTTAAAAAACTCTTAACCCGAAGACCAGGTTAGAGTAGATCTGAAGCTTGTCTCCCACTCCGTTTCTTGGTACTCCCTGCAATAAACCCTTACTTCGCTGCAAATGCCTGCTATTAGAGTCTGGCTTTCTGTTCCACAGGTACACAAGCCCTTTGTTCGATTACAAAACTTAGAAGGTGAGCGGCCTGACTCTGGGGAGACCAGAACTTCTGGAACGCATGTCACCAGAGGGGTTTGGATTTTCTAAGGCTAGAAGTGGTGGCAATGGCTTCCTGATATGGCAGCTTTCTGATCACAACAAGGTTGTGTGGTCTAAATCATGGATCAATAGCATCTCTCTTAGCAGACCAGTTCTACAATAGCCGTCTGAGAGTCATTCCTAGAATTTCTGCCTACTTAATAATTCCATGAATGAAGCAATATATAATATTCCTTAATAAAGCCTTTCCTCATCTATGCTACCAGAATAGATTCTGTTTCCACACCTGACCAGCACAGTAGTGGCTTATATATAATAAAAAAATAAAATCCTTAATTTATTTAAGCCAGTGTTTATTGTTTGCTTTTTTAAGGGGAGGGATGCTCTGTTATTTCAGTTAACTTTATGTTTAAAAAAGCTGAGCTCAGGGACTAGAACTTACCATGTAGAACTGACTAAAGCAGGGCCCCCCGGGTCTCTGTTAGGAACCCAGCTGCATAGCAGGAGGTGCGCAGCAGGCCAGCGAGCAAGGCTTCATCTGCCACTCCCCATCGCTCCCCGTGGCTCACATTACCACCTGAGCCATCCATGCCCCCCCACCCGCCGGTGGAAAAATTGTCTTCCAGGAAACCGGTCCCTGATGCCAAAAAGGTTGGGGACCGCTGGAAAGGAGCAAACAGTGGGGTAGATATCAGGAAATAGATATTTCAGAATATCCTTGTTACAAGGTGGCAAAATATTTGGTTACACTGTCACCTAATATACCTTTGAAAGCAAACGACATACTAAGGGGAATTGAAAAAAACATCTAAATGTTGAGGTAGTTGGTTTCTCTCTGTTAATATCTTCAGAACTACAGACCCCAGACAATCAAACTCTTATTTTCTTTTCCTATATGGATATCTGATTAACCCAGCACCATTTATTACAGACAGCACCATTTCCCTAACATACTGCCCTGTCACCTTATGTTACATCAAGGGCCTGCATATGTGTGGGTCCACTCTGTGTTTTCTTTTCCATTGTTTTATATGTGTGCATGATGCAAATACCACATCTTAATTAGGGTAGCTTTATAAGTCTTTTTATGTGGTATTGTTTGTTGTCCTTTAAGATTGATATATTATTATTGGGGCAACCCCTTCTCATATAAACATTAGATTCAAATTTTTAATTTCCAGAATATTTTTTTTTCTTTTTTGGAGGGAAAAAATTTGTCTGGGATTACCCTGACTCTGTAGTTTAGTTTGGAAGAACCGACATATTTAAAATATTGATTCTTCCAAACTGAGAAAATAGAATTGCTCCAAGTTTCTTGAAATATTTTAAAATATTTCTCAACAATATTTTGTAGTTTTCTCTGTATAGGTCCCTGCTCATCTTTCATTACATTTATTCCAAGGTATTTGAGGGTTCTTGATGCAAGCTTTAGTTACATCATTTCTCAAATTTCTTTTCTAATTGTTCCTAGTACATAGAAATATAGTTGAATTTATATATTGTATCCAATAATTGTTAAAGTTATTTTCAAATTCTAATAGTTTGTCTTTAGGTGCTTGTAGATTTTCTAAGCAAACCATCATGCCTTTGGTAAATAGCAACACATATTTCTTCCTTTTCATACCTAATAATTTGTATATATTTTTGTGGGCTTATTACTGTCTAGGACCACTGGTAAAGTACTGAAAAGTGTATTGATAGTGAACAATTTTATTTGTAAGGGGAAATTATAGAGGAGGAAAGATAATTTTCCCTTAAGGGGAAATTATAGAGGAGGAAAGATAATTTTCCCTCTACCCTTCTTTGTTCTTGGCTGAGATCCCCCTTTAATAAAAGACAGATTAACAGGAGGAAAACAAACAGGTGCTTAATAAAATGTATACCTCCTATATGCATTGGAGATACCCAGGAAAACAAGAGTAACTCTTCAAAATGACCTAAACCACTACCTTAAATACCATCTTCAACTAAAGAAAGAAGATGTTGGGGTGGGGGGGGATGCCAGGTATGAGACGTTATCAGGTAAAGCACAGTAAACAAGGGTAATGTGCTTATGCAGAATTAAGTCTTTGTCTTCTTCATTGATAAGAGTTTCTAGAGATATAGTCATTCTTTTCTTCCTGATACCCTTAAAAATGGAGATTTCCCTTATAAATGTGAATTTCTCTTGTAAAAGGGAAACTTAGTCTTGATTTCCAGAGCTTTTTCTGTGTCTGCTTTTTCTTAAAATAATCAATTCAAGATAATTCTCATGCCAAAGAGGCATATCGTAGGGTGGAATATTCTGCTCTGCTTCAAAGCCACACAGGGATTTCAGATTCCGTGAAGGTGAGCCGTTAAATGGTAACATGTATAGTCTTTAATAAGCATGAGCGTTAAATAAGTGCCAACTGTTACATGTGATTTAATATGCATTGAGACTTATCCAGATCAAAATTTCCAGCCCTAGCAAAAGACATTTAGTCAATTTCCAAACACCAGAAACCCAAATCATGAGAGGAAATATGTGAATAGAAGACATGCAGGCTGGAGGTTCTGGATAAAGATTTTTAAAAAGCTTTTGAAATGAGAAATGAAGGCTGCATTGGGATATAGGAAGCCTGTCAAAGGTACAGAAAAATAAAAAGAAATTTAAAAACCATTGCTCTGGACACCTTCATGGTGTCTCAAGATGTGCAAGTTAAATAAAGAGGCCTGAATTATTTTAAAACTGTTTTATTTTCATGTGCTGTGCCATTTTAACTGCAGCAGTGCCCTAGGTATGAACTGCATGGGTCAGGGCAGTAGAAGTATTTGTACACATTAGCTTTATAATTTTCCTACAAATTGGGGAAATTTTACCCTGTGATGTAAAGACTAGGTTTTCACAAGGTACTTCTGCTTGCAGCTGTAGGGGAGAATATATTTTTTTCTCCCACCCTTCTAGGTTCTTTGGCTGGTCTAACAGTTAAATTAACAAAGACAGATTAACAGAGGAAAAACAAATTTAATTCTATACATTAAAAAAAAAATTCAACTGAGTAAATTTGAAGATCTAATTCACTTTATCCAATAATTCATGAATTGGGCAGCATCCCATCTAGCAAACAGAAAGGAACTCTGAGAAGATGTACAAAATGGAAGGCTTTTATAAGCAGAAAAAAAGGGAGGAACAAAAAAAGAAGAGCAAATTAATTCATCTTTCTTTGAGAGAAAGAAGGGGTCTATCAGGCAGATTATGTCACTAGTGCTGACTAGGTAATTCCAGACTGACTGGTGAAAGATTACATTCCTGGGAGAGGCTGAAACTGCAATTAAGTCTCAGTTTGCTGACTTGGAGCTTAGCACAAGTGACTCCGTTTTGGGCCTCTTGTTTTGGCTTTTGTTTTTTTAACAATTCTACCCTTTTGATCATGACTCTAAGCTAAGCTTAACTGAGAGGTGTGATCAAATTTTAAGTCCGGAGGGCTGCTCTCAGCTCTAACTCTGCAGTTCTCACAGTTTTTATTGAGCTTTCATGTGACATTTATGGGTCATAACATTTTTTGCTGACTCCTTATGTTGTTCACAGGTCACAACTTCAGGTTCACCATTTTTTAGTTGGTCATTAGCTTCATTTCTTCTTTGATATTCTAGTCTTAGGGAGATCATTTGTTTGGTGATTAGTGGCAGCAAACATGCACTTAAAGCTTTTGAGAGAATACAACACACCAGGGAGACTACTATGATTATTATAAGTAGAAAAATTCCCAGTGTCTGAAGTATACTTCAGAGCCATGGTCCTGAAGGCCCAAAACAATCAAAATCAAATGAAGATCAAAGAAAGACCCCACTGAAGGGGTCAATTTTTATGCCAAGTGGGCTTGCACAATGATCTTATGTAACTGAGTTTCAACTTCCTTAGAAGTGTTAACCCAGGTGCAGCAGGTGGTGTTGGCCAGAGCACAAGTACTTCCTCCCTCAGCTAAAAGATACTGAAGGGCTATCCTATAATCAAAAACAACTTTGGCCAGAGAGTCTATGGATTTTTGTTGTGCAACTATTGCCTTAGCAGTGGATTCTGCAGTATTTTCAAGAGTTAAGGAGAGGTTCCTGATCACAGCCTCACTTAAATTTACTTTTTTTTTTTTTCTTCATTTAACCAGACTGCTTTCCAGCTCACACCCAGTAGAGACAGCCCCAGTAGAGGGAACTGAGAGCTGAGGGCTGGTGTGGGCACAGGGAAGTAAGGAGGGGAGTAGAGGGGAGGGGGCGTGAAGCACCCAGAACCACAGCGACATGCTTTCCAGAAGCACTGAGGACATGGCAAGCAGGGGACACTGATATCAGAGTTAGGGACCCTCAGCTCTGATACCAAGACCAGAGCCTCCTGGGTGGCGTTCTTTCCCCGGCCGGGGCAGAGCCTACCCGACACCTCCCTCAGCACTAGATTCCAGGAGAATAAGCCAGGTCACCGGGAAAGGCAGGGAGGAACCCAAGCTATTTTTTTCAAAGTATGGGCCTGCCCCAGTCCTGTTGGGTGGTGGGGACGAGAAGGGGAAGAGTGACGGGGGCCAAGCTCAGGGCAGGACTACTTTAGTTACGCTCTGGAGGCTCCGGATGAAACAACTCCAGGCAAGAAGCCTGCCTTCTCCCAGAATGGGCAGGAAGTCAGGTCGCAAGTTTGCGAGGCCAGGAGCTCGAAGGGCAGCAGCAGCCGGTAGAGCAGGTACCCAGCACTTGCGGCTCCTTGCCCAAAAGCACACGCCCTCGACCCTCCTTCTCCAAGGCACTAAGGGGCGGCTTAAGGGCGGAGCTAAGGGCGGAACTAAGGCGCAGCGCAGGGAATCCTGGGACTCTGCGCCTCGGCGTCTCGGGGAAGCGACGCGCTTCTCTCTCCAGGGCCCGTCTGGTCTCTGCTGCATCCTCCCGCACCTACTCTTCGTGCCGGCCCACTGCCGCTGATGCCTGTGGCTGGGACCTGTGCCAGCTCCCGTTTCAGCCCTGCCCGTCGACCTGTATTTACTTCTCCCCGGGGAAGTTGGGTTCTGCCAGAGGAAGCAAATCCTGAATCATGAATGCCTTCTGGTAAGTCTTTTCCACCTCACCCCTGTAAATTAAGGGGAGTTGACCAATGAGGTGTCTCAGTTTGTTTGTGAACAGTTAGGGGCGCAGTAAGGTAACCTAAGAGGCATTTCCCAGTTATGCGTCAGTCCTCTAGGCATCCTTAGGCCCAAGGAGAATGATAACCACCACAGAAAAAAATAAATCCTTTTGGGGCACAAAGCATCGCCTCTAGGGAGCACTGTTAATGAACTCTAGTGTCAGGAACAGATTGAAGTTTTGATGACAAATCCAGCAGTCTGAAACTTTACCCCCTTAGCAATGGCCTGGGAGATATGGAGATGAAATTATCTTTCCAGGCCAATGCCAAAGTCAAGGAAAGAAAAAGAAAAAAAGAGGGTTTTAGGTTTAAAGTATGAAGTCTTGATCCCGTATCTTGGGAGGAAGCAGTCTACATTGATGTCAGCTGTTTCTCATCCTTGTCAATTTGATTTGGAGGTCTCCAGCATCTGGTCAGGAACAGGTGCCAGGTGGAGCGTTTTTCAGCTGTGAGATGTGTGTCCAAGGTTCAAGTCCCTGAAATTTGGCTGCCATGGACTTAGTATAGTCCCTTCCAAGGAGATTCAAGCAGAGTCCTTGTTCTTAATGATTCCAAATCATAAGTGTGGGAGAAAGTTGGAAACATTTGTTTGGAGAGTCATGGTCAGATATTTGAGGAAACTGAATTCAAAATCTAGTCCAGTTTACAGGTATATAATAAAACGTCAAAGACGGTTAACAGGATTAGAATCTAATATTTGCAAAGGTGGAAATATAATTTTTTTCTACAATTATCCCCATTTTTTCCCACAGATAATCCCAGTAAGACTAATTTATTTGAATTAAATTTGGCCTGATTATTTTCATAATTTTAGCAAGAACTTATGCAAATAACTATATTGCCATGAAAATATACTCAAGAATTTCTGAATTCTAGAGGGGTCAGATAGGAAGAAAAAATAAATGTTTATTCTTTGTTTACAAAGGTATGCTTTACCAAGTTGCTGTAAGCCATAGTAAGAGAAAAGAAAAAAAGTTGCTTTAAATCTGGAAAAAACAAAACATCAAGGAACCAGCAATGTTTCAAGCAAAATATATATATATCATAAAATAATTCACTGGGAAGGGCAGGGAGGAACCCAAGCTATTGTTTTAACTGTAAATAATTACAGTTATCCTTCTAAGTTCATTCAGTTCTTTGTAAGTAATACTTGTTCTGCTTGACTGTAGTTCAATTTTATTGTCTTGTAGTTATCAGAAATCTGTACTTGTCAAAATCTTTTCCATGAATCTCCTTGAAGACAAAGCACTTTTATAGAAACACTTTTGCAAAAGCATCTGAGTAAGACAGTGATTCTCTGTAAATGACAAAGAAATATGCCCATTGTTAAAGATTTGATGAGAATTCATTTAATAAGGACATGTAGTTATTTCTGTGATATACATTTTAAGATAATAACTGAAATTATGACTGATAATGTTATGCCAGGATGTAGTAGATTTCCAAGAAGTTTTGAGACCCTTATACCTAAACAAATACAATGTAAAGTATTAGTATTACTTTTTATTAGACAGTGCTTCCCATGCAATTTAACATATCAAATAAGCCTAATTAGTTTAATAACTACCTTTTTATAAGAAGAGAGAACAAATCTTTTGAGATGTACCAGGGACCCTCTGAAAAATCTGAGTTGGTTCAGGGTCAGAAATACTTCATTTGGAATTTGCTTTTGGGAAAATTTGTCAAAAATATTAAAAGGTTTACATAATGGAAAAGAATATTTTTAAAAAGTGTTTATATATGTACAGCTGAATCATGTTGCTGTACAGCAGAAATTAACACAACATTGTAAATCAACTATACTTCAATAAAAAAATTTTTAAAAAAGGGAAAAAAAGGTTTAAAAACACTTGTTCAAATAGTATCGTAGTTAACTGTAAAACAATACTTAGTTATCCATTTAACCATAATGACAATTAAAGTCTTCAAGGGCAAATAGAGAAAGTTAAGTTGTACAAAAATAAAAAGGAAAGAAAGAAATGTAGCTATTTTAATAGGGAAGACTCAGTTTTATTAAGTAATCAAAGACCATAAGTAATCAAAGATAAAAACAACAAACAGGAAATTGTTTTGATAAAACACAGAATCTTCACTTTCTAGACAAATCATTTAAAAGGTAAAAAACAAACAAAAAATACTTTTGTTTACAATTTCTTATTAAGAACTGATCAAAATTCCAATAAAACTTGTTCTTCCAACAGAGAAAACCAAATTCTAATATTGCACCAGTTTACTTTTGATATTAAAACTTGTGACTATCAACTTTTAAAAAATAAATTTATTTTGATCTTAGCCAGCTTGACGAAACATAAATTTTTTCCCCGAGATTTCCTTTCCACAAACCTCTACAATTTTGTCCTGGTTTTCTTTTTTTCCCATTCTGAAATAATCAGTTTTACTTTATGACAAAATTACTTTTTTTTCCTCATCAAAAATTTATCTCCATTCCTCATACCTTTTTATTACTGAAAACACACATCCTACTTTTCTTGCATATACAGATGCTTCCCTTATTATTTCTAGTAACTTTATATATATTTATATTTAATTATATTTTTATGTAAAATATTTGTTTATATTTTACATATTTTTATATTTTTGATATATTTAACCCTAAAAACCTTATTTTTTACTGAAAATAAAGATGTAAAAAATTGTGAACTGTCTATTATATTAGCATCCTATGGCTTGACAAATTAATACTTATAATTTTTGGAAGCATATGCTTTCCATAGTAAATTTTTCAGAGTGGCACAAAACCTGTACTAATAGACCCAAACATCCGTAGTTCCTCGATTAAAGGAAACCAAAAGTGGGTAAACCTGTCTTCAGTAATTAGTGTTTCAGCATTTTATCTTATTTAGAAATTATTTGGATACTTAATGACTACCCGTCATTTAATTTAACAGCAAAACTTTAAAATTTCAGGTTACCAAAAGGATTTGGGGAAACTATTTAAAAAATTACCTAAAAGCTTTTATCCCACTTACATCTATTTAATATACTTGTTCTCAATAATTATATATAGATTACTTATGAAAGTTTTATTATACAAAGTTATTTTTCTTGTCGACGTGTTTTGTAACAGAGATAACAAACTTACTTTACTAGTAAACGCAGGTAGAAAAGAGTTGCACATCTGCATTAATTTTAATGTTGGTAACTCTAATAAAGACATTTATTTTAACTAAACCAACAAACTTAAAGTAGCTTTTATTTACTAAAGATTATCTCAGATTACATGGACTTGAAAAACATTTGGATTAGATTTTATTCTATTTCTAAACATTTTATGAATACATAATTCACATGTGTTTAATTTTCTTTAGGCCAACTAAGTAGAGCCCTTTTACAAATTAATTTTAGTAATACCATATGAAGGGAGAAAATACCACACATCTATAATACATATATATATGTGTGTGTATATATATATGTATATATATATATATATATATATATATATATATATATATAGACATATATATATAGACACATAAACATATAGACAGATGCAAACAGAACCTTACAGCTTCCAATTTAAAATTACTGCCAGGAATCAAGCACAATAATACAGAACTCACTAGTTTTAAAAGAAGTTGGATCTAAGTTGTTTTTCTGGCAGATGGAATAAATTAAGGTTACCTGCTCATATGGCTAAAGTTTTTATTAATATTGGTGGCTCAGAGACACAGGAGAAAAAAAAATGCAAGTTCTTCCAAGAAGGGCTTTGAATTGTTTCTGCAGCCACATACCTGGTTTTCCAGAAATTTGTAAGATAAGGATAGTTGCCTTTAATTCCTCAAGAAATTGGGCTGTAACTTAAATGACATCATAGGTTGATCCACCCATAAAGTCTTTTACAAAGGTTTCAAAAGGTCCCCCGGTATATAATTTTATTTTAGCTTAGGGGAGAAGGTCTAAAAAATTTCCTATCAGTCTCTGAATATCAGCTTTCAATTTTGCCAAATTTCTGATCATAAAGTTATGAAATTTGTTCAAATATCTTGTCAGGTTTCAGCCAGGACAAACAGTAAATATTTCTGGCATGATTAAACAACACACTGGACTAAAGAGGCATCCCCAAACAGGGTGTAAAAGAGGTTTTACCTCTCTCTACCAGGTTTATAGACAGAGATCCTGGAGTGCTGACTCTAAGAATTCTCACCCTTCACTGGCTTCTGTCAGTTTTTCCAGCATTCCATCTGCAGCTTCTGAGTGGGATTTAAAGTAGAGTATACCGGGCTTCCCTGGTGGCGCAGTGGTTGAGCGTCAGCCTGCCGATGCAGGGGACACGGGTTCGTGCCCTGGTCCGGGAAGATCCCACGTGCCGCAGAGCGGCTGGGCCCGTGAGCCATGGCCGCTGAGCCTGCGCGTCCGGAGCCTGTGCTCCGCAACCGGAGAGGCCACAACAGTGAGAGGCCCGCGTATCGCACAAAAAAAATAATAATAAACACAAAAAAATAAATAAATAAATAAAAATAAAGTGGAGTATGTCTTTGGTATCTGTCAGAATTTGGCAAGGTTTTTCATTAATTTTAATTTTTGTTTCACCTTGTCTGTTTAAGGAAATAATGTAGCAGTTTTCTAGAAAATCCCTCAGAGTCCCATCAACTCTGAGAAGGGCCCTTAAGGGGGCCCTCCTTCAAGAGTAGGTATGGGGGTGTCTTGAAGGCCACTAACATGGTGGAGTTTTCTTTATGGCTGTGTAATCTCCTAAGAGTGGAAAGACAATTCAGACAGAGAAAATGAAAATGTAAAGGAGAGTGGAGAGCAGTAGGAGATGCGTCAGTCTTTTATCTTTTGTTTTAGGTACCTCTTCTGTCTTTAATTTTTATTAGCCTTTTGCAGCAGATTCTTTTGTGAAGCTACTTTGGAATCTTGAAGGCTTTTGGGGTCTACTGCATGACAATTAAAATTGATATCTCATTGTGTTTACTTAATTTGGGAGCCCTCACTTCTATGTACACTTCTTAAACGCTCTTATCTAATTGGAGCATTCCTCATAATGATCATAATTTCCCTGAGAATTGGCAGCAGTTTGGTAGGACCCTTAGCTGCAAATGGAGTGCAACCCATATTTATGTCTGGTCATATTTTGGGGCCCCCAGTCTGATGGTTACCAAGCCAAGTTCTCAGGACACAAAATTCTAGGTTGTCTTTAGTAAGATTTCAGCCATTATTATAAATATTTTTAGCTTCTGAGACCATAGTTCTTAAGCAGATGTGCTGGAAGGTGACACACTTAACTCTTTGGATTTTAAAGATCCCGTTTCATTTATTTATTTATTTACTTATTTATTTAGCTAAGCCTTTCGGTCTCTCTGAGCCAAACTAATATCTAAATGGGATGTACAGCTGGGTTGGAAATTGTATGATGTCTTACAGCATACTTCATTGCCCAAAAATTTTCTTGAGGTTTGTGGGTGACCTAGTGTTAATCTAACATGTTCTGTGACCAATTTGTCCTAATACAGGAGTCTTAGAGTTAGGTGGCAAGCACTATAACAGATTTGTTTGTTTGTTTGTTTGTTTTACGGTACACGGGCCTCTCACCGCTGCGGCCTCTCCCGTTGTGGAGCAACAGGCTCCGGACGCGCAGGCCCAGCGGCCACGGCCCACGGGGGCAGACACTCCGCGACATGTGGGATCCTCCCGAACCGGGGCACGAACCCGTGTCCCCTGCATCGGCAGGCGGACCCCCAACCACTGTGCCACCGGGGAAGCCCTATAACAGCTTTTAAATGCTTGATAAGTTCTTACCAATTTTACCACTTCTTTTTTTTTTTTTTTTGGTTTTCTGAGATTCCCATTAACAATAACCTTTATTTACATAAAACACACTAGACCCAATTCAGCTTAAGTCAGACTTAGTCAGACTCCAGACCTAGTCCCGTCCTGGACCCAGTTCAGTTCCAGGCCCATTCTGGTTGTTAAGCTGAACTCAGTTTGATTCTGGCCGGTAACTACCAACACTTTCCAACCTGGAATTTGGAAACTGGGGAAAGGACTGAACCAGCAGACCCCAGAGAATGAGATCTGTGGACTGATACCAAACAAATGGGAACTGCAGCTGCCACCAACACATCCCAACTTGGAAACTGGGGGCAGAACCAAGGGCTTCTAACCAAATGGAAAACTTTTCCAAATGGGAAAGCCAATTAGATTGGGAGCTCAACAAAAAGAGTGGAGCTCAGAACCAAGAGGAATTTACTCATGGCCTTTGGAAACAGAGACAGGCCTGTGTTTCTCATTGTCTCCAAAGGCAACAGAAGTTCCTTTTGGATTCCATTTTGGCCATCAAATCTGTTAAAAAAAAATCAACTAATGAATTTGAAGATCTAGTTGGCTTTGTTCAATAATTCATGAATTGGGCAGCATCCCAACTAGCAAATAGAAAGGAGCTCCAAGGAGCTGTACAGAATGGAAGATTTTTATGGGCAGAAAGGGAGATAGACAAAAAAAGAGTGGATTACCTCATCTTTTGGGGGAAGATGTAAGGTGTTTATCGGGTGGATTACCTCACTAGTAATGACCAGGTAATTCCAGACTGACTGGCTAAAGGTTACATTCCTGGGAGATGGAGAAACTGCAGTTAAGTCTTGGTTTACTTATGTGACTCCACTTTCATTTTCCTGTTGTTTCTTTTTTTAACAATGCATCCAGAAGCTCCACAAAGATCTGAGGCCTAAAGGCAGTCAGGCAATTGAAGCTTATATGCTGTATTGAGCCAAGAAATGGGATATGGGCCTGGGGTTCAAAGGGGAGGAAGGCAGTTCACAGGAAGATGAGCAGATTTTGGTAACCAGATGTATGCCCCACCAAGCAGTAAGTCTTTCAGATAAAAAAGCTCTCTTTCTGGGCCAGGCCCCCTATCTAAACTATTTTAGGCAGTTAAGGGAGAGGTAAAAGTTGTTCCTGAGTCTGTCAGGTCTTGAAGGCCTTCAGCTGAAAATAATTCACATGCAAAAGTGGCACATTTTGAGGTGGCATGTTCTGCTTCCCTTCACTGCTTATCTTAGCAGTGCACTTACTCCTGTTCACGTTCCTAATTTTTTCACATCCCTTCTTATGAACACATAAAATTAGCCCTTACATACTCAGGTTTGATCTATAGAATATTTTGCACATAATGGACAGGTATTTCCATTCTGGAACTTACGTTCATAATGTTATTTATAATGTTGCTAAAATGGAGATTTTTTATTCTTTGGCTACTGCAGTAACTGAGGAAGTCGGGCTTCTCTGATAGCTACTGGTTACTAAGGGAGTCTGATTCATTTTCATCATTATCTAATGGGACCATGTAAAGTTATCTGTGCAAAATGAAAATAAAAAGCAAAAAGAAGAAGTCCAACTTTGTTATTGCCTGTTAATAGTTATTGGAGGAACAGAAATGGTCCCGTAAACCAAGAAATAATGTATAATTTAAACTACATTTCTACATAACTGATCATCAAGCAGCAGCCTGGCATTATGGAAGCTAATTCACCACTGCTGCCCAGCAAATCTTTTATCTCAAAGAGAACTCAACAGAGATCAGATTGTTTTGGTTTGGTTCCTCCAAGAAGCAGACCCTGAGTCAAGAATATGGATATAAGTTTTTCATTTGGATGTAATCCAAGAAAACATGGAGTGGTGGAATAAAGATGAGCTTAAATTCTTTAACACTTTTTCTGTTGAGAATGAGGTCTATTTATTCACTGACATATGCATGTTTTAATGTATACTGGTTGCTTTGATCAAGGAATAGACTAGAAATGTATGACATAAGTGTTGCTGCATAATTACTGAGACTAAATCAAGACTCCTACTGCTTTTGCCTTAGTATTTTGGAGCAATTTCTCTGGGTACCCTGGGTCACCATAGAAAAGGTCAAATGTGTACTGAGACTTCCCTGTTGGAGAGGTCCCATGTTAATTCCACAGCACATATTTCCTCTTCTATGTTCATGATCCTATGGTCAGAGAATGCTTTTAAGCAGAGAGTTTGGGAAGACCATTAGTGTGAAAGGGAACTACCTTTAGGGGGCCTTTAGGGTAAGAACATGGATATGGTAACAAACACGTGGATTTAGTTCCCAAATATTTGATTAAAAGAACCCTTTGAGTGACTTTACTTTTATAGTTTCTGCGATTCATGCATAGGATTTTAAAGCCTCTTATTATCCTGAACTTTGTACTGGGTCAGAACCAGAAGAAAAACTGTTATTGGCCACAGATACGAACTTGGCCTTTGTCACGAGTGAGAAAAAGGAAAATAAAAGGCATGGAAGGCTTACGTAAAATACATATGTGACCTCCTGTTGTGTCATAAACAGACAAGACATTGGGAGTATACCAAAAGAGCAAGATTACAAAGATTTCTTCCTGTTGAGCAGAAAGAAGGGCCTGAGGTCAATCTATCTCAGATACCTGATTCTCTTGTGTCTACCTTTATGCTTAAAGCTGAGACTTTTTTTTGTTTTTTCTTGGTAAATAAGGACAAAGTTCTGCCTGCAGAGAGGGTAAATGTGTGCTGAGGAGGTGCAGATGTCTAAGGAGGAAACAGTGCTGGTGGGTAGAATGGCCCAGAGTTATCACAGGGTTATCAAGGATTAACAAAAGGGTTACAAACCTTGTACTGATCTTAAGTTCTTTTAATTTTTAATTGTACTAATATAACCTATTGAAAGCAGCACAAGTCACTGTATTGCTGTCTCCCACCATGACAAATGGAGGAAAGCCATATCCCCAGCAGGAGGACATAATCCATGGTCTCCAGGGTTTAGAGGTAGTCAGTCCATGCTAATTTAGGAAGAAGAGAGTATCTTCAGCAGCCTGAGTCCCAGAAAGCCTGGATAGTTCTTCCCCATGAAGAGAGAGGCCGACTTTCCATTAGCAGGTGCCAGTGAGAACAACAGTGACAGCTTTGCTAGATAGTACCTTAATTGTGTCAAGACTCCACTAAGACACAAAACAAAACAAGACAAAACAAAACAAAACAAGACCAGTAATTTCCCTTTGGTCCAGTTGAATGGAGTTAAAGTTGTGATTTGTTGACTCCAGATGTGCCCCGCTGTTTGACTCTTCACTTCATTCCAGCAAATAAACCCACTGATTCAACATTCAAACCAACATTTACATCATTATAACAAAATGATGAACCTTCTAGGAATGTGTTTGACTGTCTGGTGGCTGTCTCTGAGGTTTCTCATGACATGATACATGAAAAAACTAAGAAAACCAGGCTCAAGAAAGATTTTCCTGGGAATTATTCTCACTGAAATATATTATAAACCTAATGGTAAATGTGTCTTTTAATGTAGATACCTGAAATGCTACAGTGCTTCATACATATTAAAGCAGTTAAGAACTACAGCAATGGCTTCCTTGTGACTATTTCTAATTACAAGGTATTTCTTACCTTGATTCTACCTCCTTTTTACTTTGCACTTCAAAGTGTTCGGCTAACCCTGGAATATTGCCATTTAACAACTTAGCTATTGCACAGTACAGATAAGGTGTTGGTGACTTAAAACAAAGTATCGGTTGATCCTGCTTCTTTCCAGTAACTTCAGTCAATGATGTTGAATCATGTAGTATACTTGTTATTGCTTTTGTTGTCTTGATAAATCCTGAAGATTGTTTCTTTCATTTTCTTCTCAACAGACCATTTGGTCCTTTCTGTTATCGCTTAGTTTTGTCTGATTTAATGACAGTTTTGTTGATCACTTGTCTGCAGTTTCTGTTGCTCCCACTGTTCTTTTCACTTAATTATTTAAATGATTACACCATTTTCCCTTAAAATAGAGGTTCATTTGTAAAGTCCTGTCAGTTAGTCTCTCACACCTTTAATGATGTTTATTACAGCAAGAAGCAAGATTTATTTCAGATTTGTCTCTCTCTCTCTCTCCATTTCTGTCTCTCTTTCTCTCCTGTAAAAATCTTTGAGAATGAGCACTGAAACAATAGTGTGATGAAAAATGTCAGTTGAAAACTTGTGGTTCTGTCTTTTGTTGCTGGTAACTTTTGAAACTTAATAACTGAGAATTAATCACTGAAGGCATGACTTAGAATATGGACAATGAGGTGAAAAAATAGAAACTAGAGGCTAAATTAAAATATTCTAAAACCAAATGCTTTTTTAAAATCCAGACTAAAAAATATATGGTTGCATCATTTCTAATTTATTTGACATATTATGAGACTCAGGCTTATAATTTTCTCTCTCCATTTGTCTCTCTTTCTCTCCTGTAAAAATCTTTGAGAATGAGCACTGAAACAATAGTGTGATGAAAAATGTCAGTTGAAAACTTGTGGTTCTGTCTTTTGTTGCTGGTAACTTTTGAAACTTAATAACTGAGAATTAATCACTGAAGGCATGACTTAGAATATGGACAATGAGGTGAAAAAATAGAAACTAGAGGCTAAATTAAAATATTCTAAAACCAAATGCTTTTTTAAAATCCAGACTAAAAAATATATGGTTGCATCATTTCTAATTTATTTGACATATTATGAGACTCAGGCTTATAATTTTCTCATACAATTGCATAATACTGAGAGTCTTCATGTAGGCATAAGTACATGAAAAGCTTTATGAGACAAAACTTATTAGATACTGTGTTTGGAAAACTCTTGTACCATTTCTGATCAAAGAAAAGCAAGAAGTTATGGGGGAGTGTGTTACGGAGAATTAGCTTCTGTCTATCCCATAGATACTATATTCCTACAACATTGGGGAATGTAGAAACATAGATATGTCTCATAATTGAAATGCCTGTTGGTGTATATCTATTTCAAGCCTCAGTCTGCACCACATATTCTTTCTATGTGGTGGAAGCAACTCTGTGACCACCAAAGATTCATGGTCTTTTTCCATAGTATGGAGTAGGTGCTGGCAGAAAGCTCTTCAGTCAAGCATGTATTTTTCAGTCCTCTTATCTTTAAGCAGATACATGATTAACTCTGGCTAATGAAATGTGAGCAAAAATGAGTATCATCTCTTCAGTAAGAGAGTTATGTATACTATGTGTCTTTCTCATGCTTTCCCCCAGCACGGTGTGAAACTTGTTGGCCCCATGTGGAAGACTTCAGCATTATGAATGCAAAGGGTCTGAATCCTTGAGTCTGCTTGGAGGAAAGCTGTCTAAGAAAGCACATCTGTTTAGGTTGGTACATTTTTTTCTGTAAAGGCCCACTTTGTAAGTATTTTAGGTTTTGTGTGTCCCAGTCTCTGTCTCTTAATAGGTTGTGGGACAGATAGGCCTGGGGTCATGGTTTGCAAATCCCTGTATTAAGCTATTGAAATTTAAAGGTTTTTGTAACAGCAGTTAGCATATTCAGATTGATGCGCTATGTAACACGGGTTAGCAAACTTCATCCCCAAGCCAAATCTAGGCTGTAGACGGTTTGTATAAATAAAGTTTTATTTGGACACAGCCATACTCATTCACTTCCATTGTCTCTGTGACTGCTTTTGCACTACAAAGGCAGAATTGAGTAGTTGAAGCAGAGACTATACTGCCAACAAAGACTAAAATATTTGCTATCTGTACCTTCTCAGAAGAAGCTTGCTGATCTTTTTCACAACTTTGGTAATAGTTTCCCTGTCTATAAAAGTACTTCATTAATACGGCAGTCACGACTCTCAAGGCAGCTCATTTTACAGCCTGACAAATTTCTCCCACACATTAAGCCCAAATCTCTTTTAATGTAACATCTATCCTTTGATCCTAGTTCTTGCCGTGTAACCTCACAGCATAAAATGTTTCCTTTTCAACAAAGTAGACTCTCAAACATTAGAGTACTTTTGAAAAGAGGAAAATGAGTTACAGTGAGATATAGCACTCATTCAGCTCAAAGAAGAATGGTTTGCTCTCCTTTCCTTATAATAATTCCTCAACTTATTTGTTAGAACCTAAAAAAGAAATACCTAGTTCAAATTGACCTCAAAAGTGAGTTCTTCACGTATAAATCTCAAATTCTGGAAAAAAAAAAAAAAAGTTCAGTTTTATGCTTCTGTGGGAGACATTGGTTATATTTCCTTTTGCTTTAATGACATTAAGGATGAGATTGTATAATGTGTAACAATTAGCATTTAATAGTGAGACTGTGGGGTCAGAATGACCTAAAGTCTAAATATGACTTTGTCACTTGTAAACTGTGTAACTCCAGGCAATTTTCTTAAGTCCATTATGTTTCACTTTTCTTGTCTGTGTAATGGGAAAATTATTACTTAGAAATACTAGCTCTTAGGTGTGTTTTGAGGATTAAGAGACAATAAATCTGTAATGTTTTGTGCTATCCCAAACACATCAGAAGAATTAAGAAATTGTTATTTATTATGGTGCTAATGCATGCTTTCATTTTTCATCGATATGCACTAGGAATAGCATCTTTTTTAATTTAACATCTTTATTGGGGTATAATTGCTTTACAGTGATGTGTTAGTTTCTGCTTTATAACAAAGTGAATCAGTTATACATATACATATATCCCCATATCTCTTTCCTCTTGTGTCTCCCTCCCTCCCACCCTCCCTATCCCACCCTCCCTATC